>NW_027225648.1:0-274804 GCF_038994185.2 Dermacentor albipictus | reverse complement strand
GCACGCTATTTTAATGCACCCGTCGCCATCAACCACCGTCGATACCGCAGCCCCGTCTCTGCCGCAAGCGGCGTCCACGTACGCTACGTTATGCGCCGGTCAAAGCATCCTTTCAGTTGCCGTGACGTCACGGATGTTGAGGGCGTCTGCTAGGACCCATCGTTAGAGTATTGTCGTCAAAGATAGACCGCACTCTATTTCTAAGCGGCCAAGCACTTAATAAGGAAAGTTTCGAGAAATTTTACTGAGCCAGCGCCACCCAAATACGAGTGCTTTGGAAGCCGTGACGTAACAGCAACGGCGTTCCGTTTTCAGCGCGAAAGTTTTAAAAAACATTAGGTGACTATCATTTTCTTTGGGATATCCGACCAAAGAGTGGCTTGTTGGGCTCGTTGGAAACGTGGTATTCCGTAAATCTATTACTGCGAGATTAAGAAGACATTTTTCTGGTAAAATATTTGTCACTCTAAGCTGATGTGGTGTTTCTCGTTATAGCGTTCCTTCAAGAGTGCACTTTTTTTGCGGTTCATGCAATGTTAATTGTGAGCCACTATGCACGTATCAATAAGATTGCCAGTTTTCATGGCCCATTCACGTTGTCTGAAATATTTTGCCTACTTGGTACATAATTTGCCTTCTCCTGCAGGAGTGCTCAATATGGCTGCAGGACTGCTGCTTCCAATGTCGCATCTGTTGCAGAGGCAACCGCATATGCCAAAGAGACTGCAGCGGGTAAATGCATGATGCATTTCCTGTTACCCGTCTGAATTTGTAAGAATTGGAAAAGAAATTCTGTGCCACTCAATCATGCTGTGCAGGCACCCTCAACAACACCACTGAGGGCTGCACTGGTCAGCAAAGTGTCGTGGAAGGTGATCAGCATTCTGTAGAGCAGCCCTTCAGACGGGGCGACGATGTTGTGTATGGTCTCGGTTATGACCGTGATTCGTTGTTAAAGCTTACTAGTGAGGGGCGGGACGATTCGTCTCCCTGTTCTCGAATGGTAAGCCCGTCATTACAAATATAGTTAATTCGCTTGTGTGTTCATCCTGTATGAATATTTACCTATTCAAATAGTCATCTGTAAACAATTCGCCTCCAGGTCAGCCCACAACGCTCGCATCTAACGAGTGCCAGAAAAAGGCAGCTTAGTGTGGGGGCCACGGTGCCTCACAAGGGTCCAGCAGGAGTCGGCGGCACGCAGAACTGCCTGCCAACAAGGCTCACGTCTTGTTGGCAGTGTGTGCAACACAACTGACGACCCAGAGAGGGACATCACCATGCCCTCGTAGACATGTCGATGAGCTTTCCCAGAGCCAGTCTCTACTTCTAAATTTAGGTCACCTGCTTGATAACGTACCAAGAGAGAGGCGCAATTCCACAGTAGCTAAAATAACTAATTTTTTGGCTGAGGCAGCAGAAACAGAATGACTTGCCGCAGCCCGCAGCTAAAATGTTACCTCAGAAATGCTGTATGTTAAGAACTTCAGTGTCGTCCCTCGTTATGGTAGCAGCTAAGCGTTAGGATTCAATAACTGCCACCAGCCATCGCACGGGCTGATTACTCCTATTCTCATTGTCTGTGTTCTGCAGCGTCTCATCGGGTCACTGCCTGTGCCAACATCCATGTATCCACAGGCTCATAGCATGTGGATGCATAGGTGTTGGTACAACTCAGTCACAAACATTTCATTCCCTGGCAATGCTGCTGAGCCACACCACTGCTGTGTGAATAATGTCTCTCTCTCGGGTGTGTGTTCTGGTTGCGAACTCTAGAGGCCTCCCTCGTTATGGTGGCAGCACGGCACTAGGATGCGATAGCTGCTGTCACCCGTAACTCGGGTTCCTCGCTCCTCGAATTCTCAACAGTGGCTGTTCTGCAGCCTCTCACCGGGCCACTGCCTGCGCCAGCATCCGTGTATCCACAGGCTCATTGCATGCGGTTGCACAGGTGCTGGTACAGCCCAGTCGCAAATATTTTGTTTTAAGATCAGGCTGCAGAATCATTCCATGCTGCAAAAGAGAAGTTCCTCCATTGTTTGACCCTTGCATGAATGTTTCATGTGTATTGGTTATTCTTTGTTGTGTGTTTGTTCTTTGCTTGCTTTCTCGTTTGTGTTTTGCTTTCCTTATGTTGCAGGCTCAAGTAGACGGAATCCTGGAGTTGCTGCTCAATTGACCGAATCTTTTGCATATCCTTTGGTTTTTGTCGGCTTTACAACTGTTGTGTTGGGGCTGTCTTACTCGCATGTACTTCCTTCGATGAAACGGCTGGAAAACCAGACCATTGCAGCGGCACTCTCGGCAGCACCTGCCTGCTAGAGAGCGCGGTCCCCAGGTGGCGGATGGGGGACCTGCTATTGCGCATTACTGCAATGGCAGTGGTTCTTGCACCTCGCGGACCAACAGGCCTTTCTTTTCTTCCCAGATTCCTTTAGGTAGCCCAGGTGAACTTTGGGTTGCAGAACTAGCGTAAATTGCGGAGCTGAATAAACCTGCTGCAGTCGTGTTCCCTGAACTTGTGTTCTGTTTCTTGCGACATTGCAATGCGGCTACAGCACACCTCGCGAAAACCAATAAAATTGTCTGTGCACTACGCTAATGACGTCTTGCCTGCACTCCTTTGATCTCTCCAATACATATCTTTATTTCACGACAGTACTTATCTGCATAATAATTGTGACGACACATGTGCTGTATGAGCCCACCTGTGTTCTTTTCTTTTCTGGTTTGTTTTTTTTTACAGTGATAAATAGCTGCATGGCCCGAATGTTTACTACGCGTATCTGAAACTGCTAACCACATGAGAGACGTCTAAGAACACATCGCAATTGCTCTGAAACGGACATACTGGTACGAGGCACTGCTATGCCAAAAGTACATTTTATTGCGCTCGGGGCAATTTTCTGCAACATGCTAATACAATGTCAGTGAAGAATGTCCTTTATATTGCAGCTCTGCCACTGACAGTCAAACATTTAGTTTGGAGATTAAACTTGTCTGTGCTCTGCCATGTCCAGGAGCAACTGCAACATTCTTCCTTAGCACTTGGTTTTAAAAATTTTTGCAGCGTGTACCTAACATGAATGCTTGTGAATAATGTAGGGTTGACGGAAGTGGCATCGGAGCGGTTCGATAGCTGTTTCACTGTGGGAGGGATATATCCCCTGGGTTTCCAATAATTTGTAGTTTATATCATGCAGTGGCAGTGTGTTTAGTTCTTTTGTTGTTACCTTAGCGTGTAGGACTGTTTGAATCGTCTGCACCACTCCGAACCAGTTCACGGTGGTGCACGAGATGGTCGGACATTGTGCACGTTTCCAGCGCCTTTTCAAACAAACTGTGTGGTGCAAGGGGCACCACTGCTGCACAAGCTGCATTAGCACAATAGCTGGGTAATGAACACTGTGCAGAAATGTTAATGCAAATTCGCGAGCAAGTATTTTTCCAACCAAATAACCTCTACCATATGTTCGCAAAATTAACTATTATTTCCATTCAGCTCTCTTTCCTGCCTTCCCTTTATTTCGTTTCTCCCTGTCTCTTTGCGCAATATGGACCTTACAATGGGGTGGGACATTCCCACAGAACGTTTTTGAAAAGCCTTTGTGGTGACCGTCGCTGCAATGTGCACGTTTGAAAGTATCTACAATGAGAAAAGCAGTCTGTGAACGCGAGTTTTCGTTGGGAAAAGGTTTGGAGGAAAGCGAATTTGCTGATTTTTGCGAACTTTAATCATTGCCATCGACATGAGTAATGTTTCACGTCGCCTCCGCCAGTTTGCGACAGAGAGAGAGAGAGAGAGAGATCCGAAAAGGTATCATCCGCCATCTTGCGACGGGGAGAGAGAGAGAGATCCGAAAAGGTATCCGGAGAGTGGTGTGGCAGTCCACTGCACACTGCAGCAAGCGCATGATGGCCGTCGCCTGTTCTTCGGACTTGAATGGACACTTGCTCCGCGGCTGCCTCATTGGCGATAGCCAACTTAAATTGCTAAATGACTCGAGGTTATACCTCGGAGTAAATTGTGCCCCGTGCACATTTAGTTTTGGGGGTGCTCGCGCGCCACGTTTAATGCAGGCGCTGGAGCGGCTGAAACCCGGCCAAGATTTCATCGCCGTCTACGTCGGCGGCAATGATGTAGCGACACATCAAGCGGCAGACGATATAGCTGACAACATGAAGGTAAGTTAATTCGTTGCATATCATATGTTGCACTAACTGTACGTCGTATATCGCGCCAATGAAATCTCTTGTTTCAATTGCGTGTATGTTATGGTGTGTAGAGTGCACGTGTGCGCGCCTTTATTACCTGTCTGGTTAATGATGCAGTGACTATTGAAATACTTCCATCAGCGTGTGAAGTAAATCCGCGTTGTAATTTAGATTAGCTGCAGCTAGGCTTCATTGCGACGTGCGACATCGGCCATGCCGCTTTCTGCGTGCGCGCATTGTTCGGTACGCATCATGGCTCCACGGACATGTGCGCGCCTTTATTAACTGTCTGGTTAATGATGCATTGACTATTGAAATACTTCCATCAGCGTGTGAAGTAAATCCGCGTTGTAATTTAGATTAGCTGCAGCTAGGCTTCATTGCGACGTGCGACATCGGCCATGCCGCTTTCTGCGTGCGCGCATTGTTCGGTACGCATCATGGCTCCACGAACGTGTGCGCGCACTAGCGTATTTTTTATGGGGGAAATGCGTATGAGGGAAATGCAAATTGAAAGCATTGTTCGAGCCAATGCACGTGTTGCCCGCGTCCAATGCACGTGTTGCCCGCGTTCATGTTTCATTGTGCAGTGGGAGGCATGTGCCATCTTCCACATGCAGCACCGTTTGAAACCACGGTGTTTTCAGTGCAGTACTTTTTACCGCACGTACCCTTCGATCACAAGCATGCCAAGAACAATGTGCAATGCTGTTGCCATCATGTTCTGCGACATTTTTTAAATATTATTATGCAGCATGTCCTGGAGTGTGCGGCCGCCATAGCCAGGAAGGTTTTCTGGTTCGCCATACCCCCTCGCCTCAATGAAGGCAAAAACGGGAAGAGGGTGCGTGTGAACGCAATAACAAGGCAGCATGTGGCAGCAATGACAAACGTCATCTGCATAAATTTGGAAGTAAGTCATGTATATGTCATATATATATGATCGCATTGCTATGGGTGTGCAAAAATTTGAAATTGCAAATTCAGATTGAGCATACCTGGCTAGTAATTTGTGTTATATATAGTGAAATTATAGACCATGACGCACATTTGGGTCATTTGCATATCAGCTTCTGGCATCGAGACAGCCTTGAATATGAACTGGTGTGGATGACTTAATATCGCTTTGATCACGTGTCATGCATTCGTATACCCCAGTCAGATGAGCAAATTTAGTGACACTTCTCTTCACTGAGTCACTTCGGCGGTGTAGTGCTAGACGACAAAACAAAGTGTCATTTGGAATTTATCACAGTGGTGGTCTATGAAGCCATAAGGGTTGATATAATTCTCAGCATTTTGAGTTTTAAGAATGGTTACTGTTTTATCACAAAAAGATGCTCACGTACAAGAAATTCTGCCATGAGAGAAAGAAATGCTGTAATCCCATTAACACAGTTCATTTGTTTTGAACAAATGCAATCAAGGAACATGAACATGTTCAAAATTCTGAGTCAAAATGTGCTGAAAACAAACATTCGAAGCATTTTTGGTTTCGGTGATGTCTGAAAGACGCTCATAACATTAAGAATCAGGAAACATTGATCTTACTATTAGTGCCAATACTTCTGTGAGTATTTATTTATTTCTTCTTGACAAATTGCTATTCAGGCTACAACTAGAACCCAAGCGAAGCGAGTTCCTAAAACACACTTGCTGGCAAGTGCATTCCACAGCATCAATACATCTTTCCATCTGGCAGCCTGCGAGTGACACTAAAGCCGAAGTGCACTCACTCAAAATTTGCACATCTAACAGAGGTATTGGTGAGATCTCTCACATTAGTGTGGTCCCACTCACGGAAGAGTGAACTAATTTGCTAGTGCATTTGGAAAACATCACTTTGTCTACCTCCGTTAAACAGTGTGGTTTTAACAAAATCAATTGTAATAGTAATAATTATGTGACAAACTCTATAGATGTATGACGGTGCCTTTACTTCAGTGAACATAATCATTGTAGTGCTTACAGTGGAAACACAATTTCAGTGGTTGCTGCCACCACTTTCTACTTAATGCATTTATCTCGGTGAGGTGCATAATTACCCAAATGTGCAGTGGTGCTGCAGCCTTGTAGACATTCTTTAAAGATTTTTTTTTATTATAATCATGAACCAGTGTTAGTGACCCTTTTGTGAACACCAAGAAACCCCTGCATACATTTTCTTCTTGATGCTTTAATGTACTAATTGTTCTTTTTCTTCTACGGCATAGTCTTTACCAAAGTGAAATGTTGCTTTTGTATTATACTAGCACGGTTTTGGCATACTCAGATGTTTAAAAGGAAATAGAAGGCGCATAACAACAATGTTACTACACATGACACAGAGTTACATTTTGGGAAGTATATAATTTCTGTGAATTGTGCAAACCAAGTTTTTCAAAATGATAGGCGCACAGTTCCATGCATATTGACTATGAAACTATCCTTACGAACAACGTCTCCAAATGCTAATCCTTTCACATTCCTTGCGGCGAGAATTCTAGGTAACCTTAAAGTGGGCTAACAAGGAAAGCCTCAGCATGGTGCCAAGGTTTTCACGAAGGAACTTAATGCTGTCTTGAAGAAGCCTGTTACCATTAGTGTAAAGCTGCCACCACTGACAAATATTCCTTGTTTGCTGTTGACCAGCACAAGTCATCATGTTTGATTCATTTTGTTGAGTAGGATTAACTTGAAAATGTTCATGTGCTAACAGAAGTGCTAATAAAAACTGTTTACAATTACAGGAAAGGTTCCTTGGAAAAGCCAGGGCCATGAAGCCAGCTTTCTACGGTGCTGACGGATGCCATGTGTCCCGGGGAGCTGGCATAAAGGCCCTGGCCAGGGCACTGAGCGTTGCCGTCAGGGCTGCTTTCAGAGCAGAATGGCAGCCATGTGGCAGGAAGACTGCCACTCAGAATTGGAAAATTCTGTACTGCGCAGCCTGCCAGGCCAAAGGCCATGTCAGCCCTCAGTGTGAAACTTTCTTGCAAAATGCACAGCCTTAAAGTGCAAAGCGAACATTGTTTAACTGTGCGAACAAATGGACCACAGAGACAGCATGGGACAAGGTCGGACTCAGACTTGCAACTTAGTTGCGAGTCTGCGCCCGTCCTTGTGCCATGCTGTCTCTGTGGTGCGCTTGTTCGCGCAGTTAAACAATGTTCACTAATATGTACCAACTCGCCGAACAAGAAGTTCTAAACTACTTAAGAGTGCAAAGCTTGAGAGGAACCTTTAGCTAGGAGCAACCTCCAGTTTCACTATTCAAATACATGTAAAACACAGAAATGCTTTGTTGAGATAACCATTGGATGAATTTGAATGACATTTGTTGCATGTGAGAAACATGCGTAAATTGTAATGAAAGAGCTTGTTTGTTGGGTTCTTAAAATGTAGGTAAATTGTAGTGGCTCGAGCAGGCAAAATGTTTATTCCTCTCGAATTTTTGCAGGAATTTCCAAAAACTGGTTAGTTTGAAAACAATTGTAACACAAGGTTAACAAGCATGTATTTCTGCACAAATAACAGACATCACAGTTCTGTGATGTCTGATCACATCTGTCAGAGCTCCTAGCACAAATTTGAAAATGCTGCTCCTGCTGCTTAAGTGGAAGTGTTACAATGTTTATGAGGTTTTCGTGAAATTCCCACTCACTCGTTACAGGTTTATCTGATAGCAGTGTATAATAAGCCAATTTTCTCATCACTAGATGTCTCATCAGATGGATTTTTAAAGACAAATGCGATATCAGGTTGTATTGCCGAGTGAGAGTTGTAAACTTGATACTCGAGCTTTTTTCAGTTTCCTACCATATTGCATCAAGTTCATGTCCTACATAAAAAAGGAGCTTCTTACTGTCAGTCGATATTTATTCTTTTTTATTGGCAACAAAACTATGCAGTGGTTGTTGAGAAAAATTTCTTTGTTCCTATGTATTTGGATAGGTGCCCCTGAACTAAAGCTTCCTAAAACGCCAACTGCAGTGAAATTTTTTTTATTGCTGAAACACCTACTTTGAGATAGCGCATATACAGAGCAACCTTCTTGGAAAATTACAAATTTGAAGCAAGATGGAAGAAGATGGAGGTCTTGCATAAACAGATGTGACTATGATAGCGCAGGCAGTTGAGCATACCTCAGAATGTTGAAAGACTGCACAGGTCGTTTGCATATCTGCCTAGATTAGGTTTGCCTGCTGCAGGACGAAAAGTCTTGAAGGCAATATGCTTATATTTCAGTCATGTCTGCTAACCACGAGGTGCACACATTGTCTGCACAGGTACTATTTCAAAGCTGCTTATGAGTAAGCTGGACCATTACTAGGACCGCAGGTTTGCCAAGATTGCTTTAACGCTATGTACCGATTACAGCTAATACACGATTACTGTAGCGAAGTGAAATTTTGTTGCAGTTGGTCTTTCATGGAGTACGAGATGTTGATGAATGCTTTCAACTTCCGTTGCCTGTAACTTCACTGTGCTTTATGCAAACGAGCCTAAATTGCTTTTTAACAGCTCTGCCTGGGTAACATGTCAACTATTACATTGAAACAGCGAAATTTCTTTAAGGTGAGGTCAGGTCAGTTTATTTCCTTAGAGGCCCCTTTATCAGGGGTGTTACATAAGGGGTGGGGTACGTCTCGTAACAAAAGTTCAACATGATAACAAACGAAACATATGTCTTGTAAAGATGTTTTGCTTTTATTAAGAAACATTGACGAGACAGTTCCTTTAGCTTGGCAGCTCAGTTTCGTTTTGCTCAACGCAAACATACCAGGCTTTCTTGTGAATGGAAGCATTAAATGAAGCTGTCATTGTTCATTGGAAGAAAATTTTAGAAAATTGAAGTTTATATTTTGTTTCTTCACGAATTCTAAAAAACATTCTAAAGGAAACATGTTCATTTTGCTTCAGCAAGCGTGACAGACATTCAGCTGTGACACACAAAAAATGCTGCTTTTGATTTATTGCTTAATGTATTATATGACACTACTTATGTTGGTATGTGCTTTTTATTGTGTATTGGCTTATGATAGCATGTTGCTTTTATTCTGTATTTGCATGCATGAAGCACAGCCTTACGTTTTGCTATTTCGTTCATACAACTGGAATAATGTAGATTTTAAAGAACATTTTATGCGCGTGTTCTTTTCTTCCGTTTGTTACCACTGTCGGAAATTACAGTGGGCTGTACCGCTGAGCCAAGGAACTGCACATAGAAGTTGGTTTGTGAACTTGATTCGTGTCTGAAATTACTACTGCTGGGCTGCTGTGCATAAGTACAGCGTTTTCAATGAAAACTCGAGCTGCTTCAGCTGGTGCACTCCACTGCATAGCTTCAGTCTCCGCATAGGGAGTGAGGACAGCACTTATTGTAATAGTTGTCCCGAACTCCCCTTCAATGAAACAATAAAATGGGCTAAAACACAGTTGAAACTTTGTATTTGTGTGATTTGACAAATCTGCAAAGGGCTTGCCGTACTCTCACGTACCCTACTATTGCTCAGATAGTGGCTCACTCCTGCCCATAAGAGACCTATTGTTCAAACACCAAAATTCAGTTCACTTGTGACATTGCGAAACCATGCGACACTGGAAACTGTTGACACCTATACCAGCCCTCCAGTGCCCTGGCATACGAAAAAAAAAACACTGGGCTTACAAAATAGTGCAAGCAGAGCATGGCATTTTTGGTATTCTATGATGCTGCGGCGTACTATTTCTAGGCCTCGCTAAAATTATGTGCCATTACACCAACTGCTGGGTGTAACGGCATACATGCATGCCTTTCAATTGGCCCGCCAACGAGAAAATCTATATTCAAAATAATGTACCTCAGAGGATGGCAAAACAACCAAATACATTGCGAATATTTGCCATTCAACTACAATGAGTTATATTTGTTTTCTACAACAGAGCTTGAAATCATTTACAAGCTCTAATACTACGAGGTACTTTGGCAAGGAATGCATAGACTACCCTTGCTGTCATGTAGGATAGCAAGTTACATCAGTGCGCAAGCATGGACATTAAAATACATTTCTGAAGAAGATGCGCAAGCTACAATATGGAATGCATGACTGAAGTTAGCGCAAGGCTTGTACACTGCATTAAATGTTGCAAAACATCGCCCCGAGTGCAATAAAAAATATTCTTGGCGTATCAGTTCCTGGTACCAGTATGTGCATTTCACGGCAACTGTGGTGTGTTGATAGAAGTGCCTTTCAAGGGGTTGCCAGTTTAGGATACCCCTTTTAAACATTCGGGCCTTGCATTTTATCCCACCACACAAGAAAGAGAGATGGGCTGACAACACCTGCTACGTGTGGATAACACATTAAGTGTAGTTATGCCGCAGGCGTGATGCAGCATTTCCACAGAAAACAAAAATGCCACAAATGTTTCCCGTTTCTTTTTTAATGTCTTGGCATGGTAACTACCTTAAACAGAAAAGGTGACCGACGTAAACAGCTTCCAGCAAAACAATGCGCAACAAAATAAGCCGAGATGCAGGCAGCTAAGGTGCAGCAGGGTACATACCAGCTGTCAAGGTGCAGAGATGCTCTAAAAAGCAAGCAGCAACCTTAACTGGCAGCTATCTTTGCTTCCTTGTGTCATGTAATATTCCATGCAATGGCACATACTCGTCACAATTATTATGCAGATAAGTACTGTCGTGAAATAAAGATATGTATTGGAGAGATCAAAGGAGTGCAGGCAAGACGTCATTAGCGTAGTGCACAGACAATTTTATTGGATTTCGCAAGGTGTGCTGTAGCCGCATGGCAATGTCGCAAGAAACAGAACACAAGTTCAGGGAACACGACTGCAGCAGGTTTATTCAGCTCCGCAATTTACGCTGGTTCTGCAACCCAAAGTTCAGCTGGGCTACCTAAAGGCATCTGGGATGAAAAGAAAGGCCTGTTGGTCCGCGAGGTGCAAGCACCACTGCCATTGCAGTAATGCGCAATAGCAGGTCCCCCAATTCCGCAATAGCTAAAATAGCTAACATTTTGGCTGAGGTGGCAGAAACAGAATGACTTGAAGCAGCCCGCAGCTACAATGTTAGCTCACAATGCTGTATGGCACTTAAGAACTTCAGTGTCATCCCTCGTTATGGTAGCAGCTAAGCGTTAGGATTCAATTACTGCCACCAGCAATTGCGCGGGCTGATTACTCCTCCGATTCTCATTGTTGTCTGTCTTCTGCAGCGTCTCACCGGGTCACTGCCTGTGCCAGCATCCATGTATCCACAGGCTCATTGCATGTGCATGCATAGGTGTTGGTACAGCCCAGTCACAAACATTTCATTCCCTGGCAATGCTGCTGAGCCACACCACTGCTGTGTGAATAATGTCTCTCTCGGGTGTGTGTTCTGGTTGGGAACTCCAGAGGCCTCCGTCGTTATGGTGGCAGCACGGCACTAGGATACGATAGCTGCTGTCACGCGTAACTCGGGCTCCTCGCTCCTCGAATTCCCAACAGTGTGTGTTCTGCAGCTTCTCACCGGGCAACTGCCTGCGCTAGCATTCATGTATCCACAGGCTCATTGCACGCGGTTGCACAGGGGCTGGTACAGCTCATTCGCAAATATTTTGTTTTAAGGTCAGGCGGCAGAATCATTTCATGCTGCAAACGAGAAGTGCCTGACCTTTGCATGAATGTTTCATGTGTATTGGTTATTCTTCTTTGTGTGTTTGCTCTTTGCATGCTTGTTTGTGGTTTGTTTTCTTTATGTTGCAGGCTCAAGCAAACGGAATCCTGGAGTTGCTGCTCAACTGACCGATTCTTTTGCATATCCTTTAGTTTTTGTCGGCTTTCCAACTGTTGTGTTGGTGCTGTCTTACTCGCATGTACTTCCTTCGAAGAAACGGCTGGAAAACCAGACCATTGCAGCGGCACTCAAAGCACGCAAAAGTGCATGTGCTTGCTTAAAACGCGTTTTGGCACAAATCCATGTGCGGGTGCTAAAAAGAGCAGCATTGGCATGCTTTTCACGTCGTTTGGTAGAAATCCACACGTGTGTTCTGCCAAAAGCACCATTTGCATGCATATCGTGTGCTTTTGCAGAAAACTGCATCCGCGTCTACCAAAAGTTGCATATGCCTGCTTAAAACGCGTTTTGGCACATATCCATGTGCTGGTTCTGATGATGAGTGGTGTTTAATGGCGCAAGGGCCAGGTTTGGCCAAAGAGCGCCATGACAGGTGGTAATGTTGACGATGTGTTGTGGGTGACGTGCCTAATGAACTCATCATGGTAGGTGAGATATGGCTGTAAAATGGCCTAAAACTTCCGCGGTAAGTGGAGTAGAATACATAGGTGCTAAAATAATGATGATGACTAGGGTGTGATATGGGCTATGGCAATGGACTTTCGTTAAAACATGATGCAATAAAACTTAACACTCACAAGAGAGTTTCAAGAGAGCCCTTGAATGCAGGGCTGTTAGTCGTGTGCTTAAAAGTTACCTGGCCAGATGATTTTCAGTGTGTCCGTTTCGGCTAAAAACTCTAAGACTGTTTGCAGGTTAAAAAGAGGTTCATCGCTAAGAAAAAATGCAGGGTGAAGGGGTAAATTCTCGCGATATGCAGCAGGGAAATACTTTTTCCTCTCTGTTTCTATTGCAGGGCACTCAATAAGAGCATGGAGGACAGTGAGATTATAGCCGCACTTAGCACAAGTTGGAGGATCGCCCCCAGTCAAGAGATGAGAGTGGGTGCCGTATGTGTGGCCTATCCTTAATCGGCAGAGAAGTACTTCCTTGTACCTTGCTATTTTCCCATTTATCCAGTTCCCCAGTTTTGGCTTTATTATATGAAGCTTGTTCATTTTTTGTGTATCCCATTCGCCCTGCCAGTGATTCCTCAATTTACTGCGTAGAAAGGGTTTTAGGTCTGTAGCAGGGATGGGGATATTTGAATCTGCATCGCTAAAAATTACTGACCTAGCACTTTCGTCAGCAGCTTCGTTGCCTTTTATACCTTTGTGACCAGGTACCCAGCATATTATAATCGATTGATTGCACATATATGCGGAACATAACAAGCTATACAGCTCATTAAAAACCGAGTTCTTATGCTTTTGTAAGCTAATTAGGGCTCTCACTACACTTAATGAGTCTGTGAAGACAATAGCCTTGGCGATATTTTTTAGCCGTATGTGTTGAATAGCCTTAAGTATGGCGTATGCTTCTGCTGTAAAGATACTGGTGTGTGGGTTTAGTGGTCCAGATGTTGAAAGTGAGGGTCCCAGAGCTGCGTAAGCAACACCAGTTGGAGACTTCGAAGCATCTGTGTAAAATTCATCACATGAGTACTTTTCCTTGAGTTCTATAAAATGCGAATATATGTGTGCCTCCGGGGCTCGTTTCGATATTTCTAAGAAAGAGATGTCGCATTGGATAGTCTGCCACTCCCAAGGCGGTGGAAGCCGTGTAGGAGCCATTAAGTCATTGTGTAAAAGAGGGACCCCCGTTTTTTCTGATAGTGCTTCCAACCGGAGGGACAGAGGAGGCCTACTGGCTGGGCGGTTACGAAACAGCCTAGCAGTGGACAAGTCACATATAGTGAAATGACAAGGATGTTTAACATCTGACCTAACTTTAAGGGCGTAGGAGAAAGTTAAATATGTCCTTTGGTAGTGCAACGACCATTCGTTTGACTCGACGTAGAGGCTTTGCACAGGGCTAGTCCTAAAGGCGCCTGTAGCAAGGCGGATACCTAAGTGGTGAATGGGATCAAGCATTTTCAGAGCACTAGGTCCGGCAGAATTGTAGACTATTGCTCCGTAGTCAAGGCGAGTTAATATTAGACTTTTGTAGAGCTTTAAGAGGCACCGCCTGTCGCTTCCCCAAGATGTACGTGACAAGAGCTTCAGCAAGTTCATAGACTTGAGGCACTTTGATTTCAGGTACTTCAAGTGTGGTACAAAAGTCAGCTTACTATCTAAAAGGATTCCGAGAAATTTGTGTTCATGGCTCACAGATAGCCGTTCTCCATTTAAATCTATTGCGGGGTCCGCCATTATGCCTCTCTTGTTAGAAAATAGGACGCATGTACTTTTGTGTGGGTTTAGTTTGAAACCGTTTTGGTCCGCCCACTTAGATAATTTATTTATGCAAAGCTGTACTTGTCGCTCGCAGATACTTAGGTTGCATGATTTGAAGCCTATCTGGATGTCATCCACATATACGGAATAAAACATTGTATGTGGTATGGCAGTCTGGATCGAATTCATTTTGACAATAAAAAGAGTGCAGCTCAGCACACCACCTTGTGGAACACCGGCCTCTTGCGTAAATGGACGAGACAGAACGTTACCAACTCTAACACGGAACGTCCGATTGGAGAGGTAACTCTGAATCACGTTCAGCAAGTTGCCTCGAACTCCCATTTCAGACAGGTCACGGAGGATTCCATAGCGCCAGGTTGTGTCGTATGCCTTTTCCATATCTAAAAATACTGACAGGAAGAACTGTTTGCGGACAAAGGCATCACGGATATTTGTCTCGATGCGGACAAGGTGATCTGTTGTGGATCTGCGCTCCCTAAAACCGCACTGTAAGGGATCGAGTATTTTGTTGCTTTCAAGAAAATGGATGAGGCGACGGTTAATCATCTTTTCAAATAATTTGCATAGACAACTAGTGAGAGCTATAGGTCTATAACTGTTGGGTGAGGAAGGGTCCTTGCCCTCTTTGAGAATAGGGATTACGATTGCTTCTTTCCAGACAGAAGGAATGTATCCGGCAGAGAACATGGAATTGAAGAGTGACAGCAGTGTTTTTTGGGTTTCAGGGTGTAAGTGTCTAATCATCTCATACATTATTCTGTCACTTCCTGGAGCGGACTTGTTGCAACAGTTCAGTGAGGCTTGGAACTCAGCCATTCCAAATGGACGATTGTATACTTCATTGGAAGTGCCTTTCCCACCCAGTGTCATCTGTTCTGCTTGTCGCCGTAATTTTAGGAATGTATCTGTGTAATGAGATGTACTGGAAATGTGTTCGAAATGTGCTCCTAGACAGTCAGCCTGGTCCTGAAGAGTATCTGTTTGCGTGTTTACTAATGGTAGGGGATGAGTATCGCGGCCTTTTATTTTGTTTACTCTGTTCCAAGCTTTTCTTTCGTCTGTATATGAATTAATACTAGAGATGTATTTCTGCCAGCTTTCCCTTTTGGCAAGGCGGCGCGTCCTTCTACCTTCTGATTTTATTTTCTTGAAGCTGATCAAGTTCTCGGTAGTTGGGCAGTCGCGAAGGCGACCCCAAGCCTTATTTTGAATTTTGCGGGCTTCCCTACACTGCTCATTCCACCAAGGAATGCGTCGTTTAGAGGGTGATCCATTCGTTTGAGGGATACATATTGATGCAGCTTCTGTTATAAACGCCGTCAAATATGACACTCTATCATCGATTGAGAGAGTACAGATGTCATCCAAGGTCAAATGTGTCAGCTCTCTGTATCGTTTCCAGTCAGCACAGTCGACCTTCCAACGGGGCAGATGTGGAGAAAACTTATCGCTTTTTGTTAATTTTAAAAGAATTGGGAAATGGTCACTCCCATATGGATTTTTGATCACGTTCCACTCCAGGTAGGGCACTAATGTACTTGATGTTATGCTTAAGTCAATGGATGAGAACGTTTTGTTGGCCACGCTGTAGAATGTGGGTTCTTTCTTGTTTAGTATGCATGCATTGGAAGATAAAAGGAAGTTTTCTAATAAGCGCCCTCTCGTATCACAACATGAACCTCCCCAGAGGGTGTTATGTGCATTTAAATCGCCTACTAGAATGTAAGGTTCAGGGAGTTCTGCAATAAAGCTCTCGAATTCTGTTCTGGAAAGTTGATGGCTCGGAGGAATGTAGAGAGAGCAAACAGTAACTAGCTTATCAAATAGCACGGCTCTGATTGCCACTGCCTCAAGGGGCGTTTGCAGATGTAAATGCTTACAGGCGATACCCTTATCAACTATAATAGCAACACCGCCTGACGAGGCGTAGGCGTCACTGCGATCTTTGCGGTAAATGGCGTACTGTTTGAGAAAGTTAGTATGTGAAAGATTGAGGTGTGTCTCTTGCACACACAGCACCCTTGGATTAAACTTGCGAAGGAGTTCCTTAATGTCATCAAGATTATGTATTAGACCTCTAACATTCCAATGCATTACCTGTGTGGCCATATTGGAAGTGTTTTATGGTGTGTGTAAAGAGATATGGATTAGGTTGGCTCAAGGGACCTTTCCAGGCCCCTTGACGCGGGGTATTTCTTTTTTCTTGGCGCGCTCCAGGGAGCAACGCCGTTCCTTCGGCGTGTGAGACGCCGGAGAAGTTTTCGTTACATCCATCGCCTCGTCAGAGGCGCTGGATGACGCCCGCTCAGCGGGCACGCGTGGGGGTTTTTCGGGCCTGTCCGCACGAGCAGTGGCCCTAGGACCGGCAGGCTCGGAAGTCTGCTGGCCCTTCGTGGTAGGGGGCGGAGGAGCAGTGGCTGCTTCCGCCAGGGGGGCTGATGGCGTAACCGCCGTCACACTCCGTGTGACTTGCGCGGCCGCCAGAGGATGTGGCGCTGCCCCCCGGCGCGTCACATCACTGTAGGACGGATTCGGTTGGTTATGTACAGAAAAACGCTTGCGCGCTTCCGGAAAAGAAATGTTTAGTCTGACCTTCAGTTCGATTATTTGTTTTTCTTTTTTCCATGACGGGCACGATCGCGAATAGGCGGGGTGGTCTCCGTCACAGTTAGCGCAGTGGGTTGTAGAAGAACAGGTGTCCGATGTGTGGTCTTTAGATGCACATTTTGCACAAGTAGCACGCCCTCGGCAGCTCAGACCCATGCCCAAAACGCTGACATTTGAAGCATCGGCGCGGATTGGGGATGTACGGTCGTACGCGTAGTTTGCAATATCCCGTCTCTAATGAATCAGGTAGTTCACTTGTTCCAAATGTTATTATTAGATGTTTTGTTGGAATTTCCTTGTCGTCACGCCTTAACTTAATTCGTTGCACCTTTACTACGTTTTGTTCTTGCCATCCTTCCAACAGTTCGCTCTCACTAAGTTCAAGGAGGTCGTCATCAGAAATGACACCACGTACAGTGTTCATTGACCGGTGGGGGCCCACAGAGACTGGAATGTCACCGAACGCAACAAGTTTGGTCAGTTTGCTGTATTGGAGCTTGTCACGCACTTCCAGAAGAAGGTCGCCGCTTCCCATCTTAGTTACTTTGTAACCAGAGCCGATTGCTTCAGTCAGACATTTTGCGACCACAAATGGGGATATTGTGCGAACTGTTTTGGTTTCATGCTGGCTATGTATTACATGGTATTTGGGGAAAATTTCTTTCGGTTTCAAGAGGAAGTTGAAAGTTTCATCGGTGCGCCCCCTCTTCAGGGAGCGATCAAGGAGTGGGGGGAAATTTGAAGCCATATATAGAATTGCTGTATTCGGCAGGAATGCCCGCCGCCCACCTCGGAGCCCAACCTGGGGACGCCACAGGATTAGAAACATTCTATTCTGCGTACGCCAGCGGTACAATCCCACTATAACCTAATATAAATACCCAAGACTGGATATATTACACAAGGTTAACCCTTGCCGCCAGGAAAATAACGAAGTAATAAGAAGTGAAGAGAAGACAGGAGAGATAGAAAAGTAAGAGATAAAGACGAAGATTCGAGAGGAAGAGATAGGAAGAGGCGACTGCCGATTTCCCCCGGGTGGGTCAGTCCGGGGGTGCCGTCTATGTGAAGCAGAGGCCAAAGGGGTGTGTTGCCTCCGCCGGGGGGCCTTAAAGGTCCAAACACCCAGCATCGGCTCAACCCCCAGGATCCCCTTTTCCCCAGACACGGCTAAGCCGCGCACGGCTACACGCGGGAGGGTCCAACCCTCGTGTGCTCGGGTCCGTGGTGTCGCCACACACCAAACGCCTGCTGACGCAGACGCCCCTGCGGGGCATGTGCTGGTTCTAAAAAGAGCAGCATTGGCATGCTTTTCACGTCGTTTGGTAGAAATCCACACGCGCGTTCTGCCAAAAGCACCATTTGCATGCATATCGTGTGGTTTTGCAGAAAACTGCATCCGCGTCTACCAAAAGCTTAAAACGCGTTTTGGCACAAATACATGAGCGGGTTCTAAAAAGAGCAGCATTGGCATGCTTTTCACGTCGTTTGGTAGAAATCCACACGCGCGTTCTGCCAAAAGCCCCATTTGCATGCATATCGTGTGGTTTTGCAGAAAACTTCATCCGCGTCTACCAAAACTTGCATATGCATGCTTAAAACGCGTTTTGGCACAAATCCATGTGCGGCTTCTAAAAAGAGCAGCATTGGCATGCTTTTCATGTCGTTTGGTAGAAATCCACACGCGCGTTCTGCCAAAAGCACCATTTGCGTGCATATCGTGTGGTTTTGCAGAAAACTGCATCCGTGTCTAACAAAAGATGCATATGCATGCTTAAAACGCGTTTTGGCACAAATCCCTGTGCGGGTGCTAAAAAGAGCAGCATTGGCATGCTTTTCACGTCGTTTGGTAGAAATCCACACGTGTGTTCTGCCAAAAGCACCATTTGCATGCATATCGTGTGCTTTTGCAGAAAACTGCATCCGCGTCTACCAAAAGTTGCATATGCCTGCTTAAAACGCGTTTTGGCACATGTCCCTGTGCTGGTTCTAAAAAGAGCAGCATTGGCATGCTTTTCACGTCGTTTGGTAGAAATCCACACGAGCGTTCTGCCAAAAGCACCATTTGCATGCATATCGTGGGGTTTTGCAGAAAACTGCATCCGCGTCTACCAAAAAGTGCATGTGCTTGCTTAAAACGCGTTTTGGCACAAATCCATGTGCGGGTGCTAAAAAAAGCAGCATTGGCATGCTTTTCACGTCGTTTGGTAGAAATCCACACGCGCGTTCTGCCAAAAGCACCATTTGCATGCATATCGTGTGGTTTTGCAGAAAACTGCATCCGTGTGTACCTAAAGATGCATATGCATGCTTAAAACGCGTTTTGGCACAAATCCATGTGCGGGTGCTAAAAAGAGCAGCATTGGTATGCTTCTCACGTCGTTTGGTAGAAATCCACACGCGCGTTCTGCCAAAAGCACCATTTGCATGCATATCGTGTGGTTTTGCAGAAAACTTCATCCGCGTCTACCAAAACATGCATATGCATGCTTAAAACGCGTTTTGGCACAAATCCATGTGCGGGTGCTAAAAACAGCAACATTGGCATGCTTTTCACGTCGTTTGGTAGAAATCCACACGCGCGTACTGCCAAAAGCACCATTTGCATGCATATCGTGTGGTTTTGCAGAAAACTGCATCCGCGTCTACCAAAACTTGCATATGCATGCTTAAAACGCGTTTTGGCACAAATCCATGTGCTGGTTCTAAAAAGACCAGCATTGGCATGCTTTTCACGTTGTTTGGTAGAAATCCACACGAGCGTTCTGCCAAAAGCACCATTTGCATGCATATCGTGGGGTTTTGCAGAAAACTGCATCCGCGTCTACCAAAAGATGCATATGCATGGTTAAAACGCGTTTTGGCACAAATCCACGTGCGGGTTCTAAACAGAGCAGCATTGGCATGCTTTTCACGTCGTTTGGTAGAAATCCACACGCCCGTTCTGCCAAAAGCACCATTTGCATGCATATCGTGTGGTTTTGCAGAAAACTGCATCCGCGTCTACCAAAACTTGCATATGCATGCTTAAAACGCGTTTTGGCACAAATCCATGTGCGGGTTCTAAAAAGAGCAGATTGGCCTGCTTTTCACGTCGTTTGGTAGAAATCCACACGCGCGTTCTGCCAAAAGCACCATTTGCAAGCATATCGTGTGGTTTTGCAGAAAACTGCATCCGCGTCTACCAAAAGTTGCATATGCATGCTTAAAACGCGTTTTGGCACAAATCCATGTGCGGCTTCTATAAAGAGCAGCATTGGCATGCTTTTCACGTCGTTTGGTAGAAATCCACACGCGCGTTCTGCCAAAAGCACCATTTGCATGCATATCGTGTGGTTTTGCAGAAAACTGCATCCGTGTGTACCTAAAGATGCATATGCATGCTTAAAACGCGTTTTGGCACAAATCCATGTGCGGGTGCTAAAAAGAGCAGCATTGGTATGCTTCTCACGTCGTTTGGTAGAAATCCACACACGCGTTCTGCCAAAAGCACCATTTGCATGCATATCGTGTGGTTTTGCAGAAAACTTCATCCGCGTCTACCAAAACATGCATATGCATGCTTAAAACGCGTTTTGGCACAAATCCATGTGCGGGTGCTAAAAAGAGCAGCATTGGCATGCTTTTCACGTCGTTTGGTAGAAATCCACACGTGTGTTCTGCCAAAAGCACCATTTGCATGCATATCGTGTGCTTTTGCAGAAAACTGCATCCGCGTCTACCAAAAGTTGCATATGCCTGCTTAAAACGCGTTTTGGCACATATCCATGTGCTGGTTCTAAAAAGAGCAGCATTGGCATGCTTTTCACGTCGTTTGGTAGAAATCCAACGCGCGTTCTGCCAAAAGCACCATTTGCATGCATATCGTGTGGTTTTGCAGAAAACTGCATCCGCGTCTACCAAAAGCTTAAAACGCGTTTTGGCACAAATCCATGAGCGGGTTCTAAAAAGAGCAGCATTGGCATGCTTTTCACGTCGTTTGGTAGAAATCCACACGCGCGTTCTGCCAAAAGCCCCATTTGCATGCATATCGTGTGGTTTTGCAGAAAACTGCATCCGCGTCTACCAAAACTTGCATATGCATGGTTAAAACGCGTTTTGGCACAAATCCACGTGCGGGTGCTAAAAAGAGCAGCATTGGCATGCTTTTCACGTCGTTTGGTAGAAATCCACACGTGTGTTCTGCCAAAAGCACCATTTGCATGCATATCGTGTGCTTTTGCAGAAAACTGCATCCGCGTCTACCAAAAGTTGCATATGCCTGCTTAAAACGCGTTTTGGCACATATCCATGTGCTGGTTCTAAAAAGAGCAGCATTGGCATGCTTTTCACGTCGTTTGGTAGAAATCCACACGCGCGTTCTGCCAAAAGCACCATTTGCATGCATATCGTGTGGTTTTGCAGAAAACTGCATCCGCGTCTACCAAAAGCTTAAAACGCGTTTTGGCACAAATCCATGAGCGGGTTCTAAAAAGAGCAGCATTGGCATGCTTTTCACGTCGTTTGGTAGAAATCCACACGCGCGTTCTGCCAAAAGCCCCATTTGCATGCATATCGTGTGGTTTTGCAGAAAACTGCATTCGCGTCTACCAAAACTTGCATATGCATGCTTAAAACGCGTTTTGGCACAAATCCATGATGATGATGATGATATGTGGTGTTTAATGGCGCAAGGGCCAGGTTTGGCCAAAGAGCGCCATGACAAGTGGTGATGTTGACGATGTATTATGGAGATGTGACTTGGCTGTAAAGTGGCCTAAAAAATTGTCGCTGTAAAGTGCGTAAAATCTACGTGCTATAAAATTATGGCGATGACTAATGACGAATACTCTAAACACTAAAATCCATCGTAGAATAATGATGCAAAATATAAAATATATAAGATGGTAAAATTACTTTGAGCACTGCTGCCTCGCCTGAGCCCTTGAACCACAAGGGCCTAGAGGCATGTGCTATTCAAAATAATGATCACAGCGACATCCTCTGAAGAGAGGAAGCGCTACGAACATGTGGGGCTAAAAACATGCAAAACAACATCTTTCAGAAAACTTAAGACTGCGTTAGTGTCAAATAGAGGTTCCGGGCCGAGTAACATAACAGGATGAAGGGGGATGCGCTGCCGGTATGCTAAGGGAAAATGCTTCTTTCTTTCATGTTCGGCTTCCCGACACTCCAGGAGGACGTGGAGGACGGTCAGCCTCTCACCGCATCTACCGCAGGTTGGAGGCTCGTTTCCCGTGAGTAAAAAGTTATGTGTGCCAAAAGTGTGTCCTATTCTTAGCCGACAGAATAGGACATCTGTCCGGCGGGATTTTGTTACAGGAGGCCAGAAACCTAATTGTGGCTTTATTACATGCAGTTTATTATTTATTTCTTCGTCCCACATACGTTGCCAGTGGCTTCGCAGTTTCCTTCTTAAGAAAGGCTTCAGGTCTGTGACAGGGACCGAAGCAGTAGGATTATCTGCATGCAATGAGATTGATGTGGCCATCTGGTCAGCTAGAACGTTTCCCTCGATGCCCCTATGTCCAGGCACCCAGCATATGATCACATGTTGGTTAGATATATATGATTTGCACAGTGCGGAGTAAAGTTCAATAACTACTGGATTTTTATGATTACAGAAAGACATCAAGGCCTTCACAACACTGAGGGAGTCCGTATATATCACTGATTTCGGGAGTTGTGATTTGTTTATACGCTTTACGGCCGAGAGCAGTGCGTAGGCCTCAGCCGTAAAGATGCTAGTTTCCGGGTGCAGTACGTCGGATTCCGAGAAGGATGGACCGACGGCTGCATAGGACACCCCGTCGTGTGACTTTGATGCGTCTGTGTAGAACTCCGTGCAGGAGTATTTGTGCTGGAGTTCCCGGAAATGCATCTTGATTTCAATCTCTGGAGCATGCTTTGTGACTTCCACGAAAGATATATCACATTGTATGAGCTGCCACTCCCAAGGAGGTAGCAGCTTGGCTGGATGCATTAGGCGAAGCTCGAGGAGTGGAACGTGCATTTCTTCACTAAGCTCCCTCACACGCAGCGAGAAAGGCTGTCTTACGGAGGGACGATTGCGAAAGAGTGTAGCATATGTCATGTCATGAATGGTATTAAAACAGGGATGTTGAGGATTTGAGTGGACTTTCAGAAAATATGTATGGCTGATGTATGTTCTCTGGATATGAAGAGACCACTCATTCGATTCTGCATATAAACTTTGTATGGGACTCGTTCTGAATGCGCCAGTGGCCAGACGGATTCCTAGATGGTGGACCGGATCTAGCATCTTTAGCGCGCTCGGGGCTGCAGAATGATAGATCACGGCACCATAGTCTAGTCGTGACCGGATGAGGCTCTTATAGATATTCATTAGACACTTTCTGTCACTACCCCACGTAGTCTGGGATAGAAGTTTGATTATGTTCATTGTTTTCAGACATTTTTCTTTAAGATATTTAATGTGGGGCACGAAAGTGAGTCTGTAGTCAAGGATGACACCTAGGAATTTGTGCTCTTTGCTGATAGGTATTCGTTGTCCACACAGTTCTAAGGAAGGATCCGGAGCCAGGCCTCTCTTTCTTGTAAAAAGAACGCAAGAGTTTTTGTTAGGATTGATCTTAAATCCATTCTTGTCTGCCCACACTGAGACTTTATTCAGGCCATGCTGTACCTGTCTCTCGCAGACTGCGAGGTTACAAGATTTGAAAGCTATTTGAATGTCGTCCACGTAAACAGAGTAAAACATGGCGGGTGGTAAGGATGCACGAAGCGTGTTCATCTTCACGATAAAAAGCGTGCAGCTGAGCACGCCTCCTTGGGGTACGCCCGTTTCTTGGGTAAAAGGGCGTGAGAGTGCATTGCCGACTTTTACCCGGAAGGTACGGTTTGACAGATAGCTTTTTATTATATTAAACATATTACCGTGGATGCCCATTTCTGACAAGTCTCTTAGGATTCCGTAACGCCACGTCGTATCGTACGCCTTCTCCATATCGAGGAATATGGATAAGAAGAATTGTTTGTGTACAAACGCGTCCCGGATATTTGCTTCTACACGTACAAGGTGGTCAGTTGTGGAGCGTCCTTCTCGGAAGCCACACTGATAAGGATCAAGAATTTTGCTCTGTTCAAGGAAAAAGATGAGTCGCCGATTTATCATTTTTTCGAACACCTTACAAATGCAACTTGTGAGGGCTATCGGGCGGTAACTCGCCACTGAGGAAGGGTCTTTTCCTTGTTTCAAAACAGGGACCACAATGGCTTCCTTCCACGCAATTGGAAGGTGCCCTGCATCCCAGATGGTGTTGAAGAGTGTGAGTAGTGTGACTTTCGTATCATTGTGTAAATTTTTGAGCATTTCGTACATGATTCGATCCGATCCTGGTGCGGAGCTCTTGCATGCGCTCAAGGCAGCTCTCAATTCAGCAATACTAAAAGGACGGTTGTAAGGCTGATTTTCTCGATCTTTTGTTGTTAGTGGCTTACGTTCTTCTGTTTGTTTGTATTTGAGAAAGGACTGTGTATAATTTGTTTCACTTGACACGCTCTCAAAATACTCCCCAAGTGAGTCTGCCTGGTCTTGCAGGGTATCGCCTTGTGTTTTTACCAGGGGGAGTGAATATGTTTCCCGCCCTCTAATCCTATTAACTCTGTTCCAAGCTTTGGCCTCATCCCTAAACGAGTTAATACTCGATAAAAACTTGTGCCAGCTTTCTCTTCTGGCCTGTCGGCGGGTTCGTCTGCCTTGGGATTTTACTTTTTTAAAGTTGACAAGATTCTCAGCGGTGGGAGAAGCTCGCAGCAACCCCCACGCCTTGTTCTGGTTCTTACGGGCGGTCCGACATTCACTGTTCCACCACGGTACACGTGGTTTGCATGCCAAACCACTTACTTCGGTTATGCAATGTGATGCGGCATCTATTATGAATGCTGTAAGATAATCCACAGCAGCATCAATTTCTAAAGAAGATAGGTCAGCCCATGATATGCTAGAGAGTGTTCGAAATTTCTGCCAGTCGGCTGTGTCTATCTTCCACCTAGGAGTTTGTGGAGGACATTCGTTTTCTTTAGATGTTCTTATCAGTATGGGGAAGTGGTCGCTCCCGTAAGGATTTTCCATAGCTTCCCATTCGAGTTCAGGCAATATACACGGGGAAACTAGGCTGAGGTCAATTGATGAAAATGTTCTGTTGGCGAGAGAATAATATGTGGGTGCCTTCTTATTCAGCAGGCATGTACCAGAAGAGAAGAGGAACTGTTCAACAAGACGACCTCGCGCATCTATACGAGAGTCGCCCCACAGGCTGTTGTGCGCATTGAAATCCCCAAGTACAACGTACGGTTCTGGCAATTCATCTATGAAGGACTGAAATTCATGTTTGCTTAGTTTGTAGTGTGGAGGTATATAAATCGAGCAAATAGTGATAAGTTTGTTTAGCAAAACAATTCGAACCGCCACTGCTTCAAGGGCCGTTCGTAGCTGTAAATGTTGACATGCTATGCTCTTTTGGATTACAATTGCAACACCTCCCGATGATGCGATTGCATCATCGCGATCTTTGCGAAAAGTAACATGCTGTCGGAGAAAGTTTGTGTGTTGTGATTTGAGGTGTGTTTCCTGTAGACACAGCACTTTTGGATTGTGTTTGTGTATAATCTCTTGCACATCATCAAGGTTCCTAAGAAGACCTCTGACGTTCCACTGTATGATTTGTGTATCCATATTTAAAGTAAGTTGGTGCTGTGTGTACGGAAACTGAAAGATGTCTTAGATTACAGAGCTCTTTCGAGGCCCTGTAATCGGGGTTTTGCCCTTTCTGGAGCGTTCGAGGGAGCCTCGCCGCTCCTTAGGCGCTTGGCGCGCCGTGAGGAAAGGTGTAGTGTCCATTGCCTCGTGTGAGGCGCCGGACACGTGCTCTTGCGAGCGAGAAGTTACTAGAGAGGGTCCCGCCTTGGAGGGCAAGACCCCTGCGCCCACCAGCCCGGAGGTCGATGAGGCTCCCTGAGGGATTTGGCTGCGCCGGCTGTTGCCAGCGCAGGAAGGGGCCGGGGAGGCCGGGGCAACCTCGGCTGCGCCAACCTTCGGGGTCGATGATCCCTCATTCAGGGTTGACGGAGCAGCGCTAGCTGCAACCGCCGTGGGGGCAGATGGCGTAGCTGCCGACTCACTGCCTGTGGGTCGGACAGCCGCCGGAGGCCGTTGTGACGCTGCCCCCTGACGCGCCACTTCGGCAAAGCTTTTCTTTGGCAAGTATGCTACCCGCCTGCGTGCCTCTTTGAATGATATGTTTTCCTTTACTTTGATTGTGACTATGTCTTTCTCTTTTTTCCAGGACGGGCACGACCGCGAGTATGCGGCGTGCTCGCCTTCACAGTTTACACAATGGAGAGTGTTCACGCAAGCTTCAGAAGTATGTTCGTGTGCACTGCACTTCGCACAGGTTTGACGGCCTCGGCAGCTTTGCGAACTGTGACCGAAGCGTTGGCATTTGAAACATCTAAGCGGATTTGGCACATATGATGATGTGTGGTTTTTTTGTGGCGCAAGGGCCAGGTTTGGCCAAAGAGCGCCATGACAAGTTGTAATGTTGATGATGTATTATGGAAGATGTGACTTGGCTGAAAAGTGGCCTAAAAATATTCGCTGTAGAGTGCGTAAAATTAACTTGTTATAAAATTATGGCGATGACAGATGACGAATACTATGAACACTAAAATCCATCGTGAAAGAATGATGCAGAATAGAAAATATATGAGATGGTAAAAATGCCTGGAGCACTGTTGCCTCGCCAGAGCCCTTCAAACACAAGGGCCTAGAGGCACGTGCTACACGAAAGAAATATCGCAGCGCCATCCTCTGAAGAGAGAAGACGCTACGAACATGTTGGGCTAACAACATGCAACACAACATCTTTCAGATAACTTAGGACTGCGTTAGTGTCGAAGAGCGGTTCTGGGCCGAGTAACATTACAGGATGAAGGGGAATATGCTGCCGGTATGCAAACGGAAAATGTTTCTTTCTGTCAGATTCGGCTTTCCGACACTCCAGGAGGACATGGAGGACGGTCAGCCTCTCCCCGCATCTACCGCAAGTTGGAGGCTCGTTTCCCGTGAGTAAGAAGTTATGTGTTCCAAAAGTGTGTCCTATTCTAAGACGGCAGAATAGGACATCTGTCCTGCGGGATTTTGTTACAGGAGGCCAGAAACCTAATTGTGGCTTGATCACGTGCAGTTTGTTATTTACTTCTGCGTCCCACTTACGTTGCCAGTGGTTTCGCAGTTTCCTTCTTAAGAAAGGCTTCAGGTCCGTGACAGGGACCGAAGCAGTAGGACTGACTGTATGCAATGAAATTGATGTGGCCATCTGGTCTGCTAGAACGTTACCCTCGATGCCCCTATGTCCAGGCACCCAGCATATAATGACATGCTGGTTAGACATATACGCTCTACAGAGGACGGAATAGAGCTCAGTAATTACGGGGTTTCTGTGTTTACAGTGTGACTTCAAGGCTTTTACCACGCTTAAGGAGTCTGTAAATAAAATTGTTTTTTGAATATTTGATTTTCTGATATGTTTCATAGCCGACAGTAGTGCATGGGCCTCAGCCGTAAATATGCTTGTTTCAGGGTGCAGTACACCGGATTCCGAGAAGGATGGGCCAATGGCTGCGTAGGACACCCCGGCATGCGACTTAGAAGCGTCTGTATAAAACTCTGTGCACGAGTACTTGTACTGGAGCTCCAAGAAGTGCATTTTGATGTGTGTCTCTGACGCATGTTTAGTGACCTGTACAAAGGATGTGTCACATTCTATCAGCTGCCACTCCCAGGGTGGTACTAGCTTAGCTGGAGGCATTAGGCGTTGGTCGAAAACTGGGACATCCATTTCCGTGCTAAGTTCTCTTGCACGCAGTGAGAAAGGAAGTCTCACAGAGGGTCTGTTATGAAAAAGTGTTTCACATGTCAAGTCGTTAACGGTTGTGAAACACGGATGTTCCTTATTAGAGCGCACTTTCAGAAAATAGTTGAAGCTGATGTAAGTTCTCCGAAAATGGAGTGACCACTCATCGGACTCAACATACAAACTTTCAACAGGGCTTGTTCTAAATGCCCCAGTGGCCAGACGGATTCCCAGATGGTGCACGGGGTCTAACATCTTTAGCGCGCTCGGGGCGGCAGAGTGATACACTGCGGCTCCATAGTCTATTCGCGACCGAACTAGGCTCCTGTAAAGATTCAACAGGCACTTCCTGTCGCTACCCCATGTTGTGTATGATAGGATTTTAAGTAGGTTCATTGTTTTTAGACATTTTTCTTTAACGTGTTTTATGTGAGGAATGAAAGTGAGCCTAGAGTCAAGAATAACACCAAGGAATTTGTGTTCTTTGCTGACAGGAATTTGGTGTCCGCCCAGTTCTACACAAGGATCTGGGACCAGGCCTCTCTTTCTTGTGAAGAGAACACAAGCACTTTTGTGGGGGTTGACCTTAAATCCGTTTTCGTCTGCCCACTTGGAAACCTTGTTCAAGCCTTGCTGTACCTGTCTTTCGCATACTGTAAGGTTGCAGGATTTGAAGCCTATTTGTATATCATCTACGTATACGGAATAAAAAATGGCAGGTGGTAGTGAAGCACGTAGCGTGTTCATCTTTACGATAAAGAGAGTGCAGCTGAGCACGCCTCCCTGGGGTACACCAGTTTCTTGCGTAAAGGGACGTGAGAGTTCATTGCCGACTTTTACTCGGAAGGTACGATTTGACAAATAGCTTTCAATTGTGTTCAGCATATTTCCACGGATGCCAATTGCCGACAGGTCTCGTAAGATCCCGTAACGCCATGCCGTGTCATATGCCTTCTCCATATCGAGGAATATCGATAGAAGAAACTGTTTATGTATAAAGGCATCGCGGATATTTCCTTCCACGCGCACAAGATGATCGGTTGTGGACCGCCCTTCTCGGAATCCACACTGATAAGGATCGAGTATATTGTTGAGCTCAAGGAAATGTATAAGTCTGCGATTTATCATTTTTTCAAAAAGCTTACACAGACAATTAGTTAGCGCTATCGGACGGTAACTAGCCGCCAAGGAAGGGTCTTTTCCCTGCTTTAGGACAGGAACCACAATCGCTTCTTTCCATGTGGATGGGAGGTATCCCGAAGCCCAAATAGTATTGTATAGTGTAAGAAGTGTAACTTGTGCGTCAGTATGTAGGTGCCTGATCATGTCATACATGACTCTGTCTGGTCCCGGTGCAGTGCTTTTACATGTGTTCAAGGCAGCTCTCAACTCGGCAATACCGAAAGGCTGGTTATACTGTTCATTCTGCCTGGATTTCCGTATGATTGGCTGACGTTCTATTATTTCTTTATGTTTAAGAAAGGACTGGGAATAATTGATTGAGCTTGACACACGCTCAAAATGCTCCCCAAGTGAATCTGCCTGGTCTTGCAGGGTTTCGCCTTGTGTGTTTACTAAAGGGAGGGAGTATGTTTGTCGCCCTCTTATTCTACTAACCCTGTTCCAGACTTTGGCCTCATCTGTATACGAGTTGATACCTGTTAAAAAGTTCTGCCAGCTCTCTCTTCTGGCCTGTCGGCGGGTTCGCCTGCCTTGGGATTTTACTTTTTTAAAATTGATAAGATTCTCCGCAGTGGGGGAGGCGCGTAGCAACCCCCACGCTTTATTTTGTTTCTTACGAGCGATCCTACAATCATCGTTCCACCAGGGGACACGCCGTCTGCCTGCCAATCCATTTACTTGTGATATACATTTAGTTGCGGCATCTATGATGAAGGCTGTAAAGTACTCCACAGCTGCATCGATTTCTAAAGAAGACATATCAGCCAGCGAGATGTTAGTAAGTGTTCGGAATTTCTCCCAGTCGGCTGTATGTATCTTCCACCTAGGGGCTTGTGGAGGAAATTCATTTTCATTAGATGTTCTTAGCAGTACGGGGAAGTGATCACTCCCGTAAGGATTGCTCGTAGCTTCCCATTCGAGTTCGGGCAGTATAGACGCGGAAACTATACTAAGATCTATTGACGAAAAGGTTCTGTTTGCAAGAGAGTAATATGTGGGTTCTTTCTTATTTAGTAGGCACGCACCGGAAGAAAAAAGGAACTGTTCAACGACACGACCTCGCGCATCTATACGAGAGTCTCCCCACAAGGTGCTATGTGCATTGAAATCGCCAAGAACAACATAAGGTTCTGGCAATTGATCTACATAGGATTGAAATTCATGTTTCGGTAATTTGTAATGTGGGGGTATGTAAAGAGAGCTAATGGTGATGAGTTTGTTTAGGAGAACAGCTCGAACCGCCACTGCTTCGAGAGGCGTTTGTAGCTGTAAACGTTGACACGCAATGCTCTTATGGATAACAATGGCGACACCGCCCGATGATGCGACAGCATCATCGCGATCTTTGCGATAAGTTATGTACTGTCGGAGAAAGTTGGTGTGTTTGGGTTTTAAGTTTGTTTCTTGTAAACACAGCACTTTGGGATTGTGTTTGTGGATTAATTCTTGAACATCATCAAGGTTTCTAAGGAGACCTCTGACGTTCCACTGAATTATCTGTGTATCCATATTGGGAGATAATATGTGCTGTGTGTACAGAAACAGAAGTAGTGTTTATGGAAATTACAGTGATTAAATTACAGAGCCCTTTCGAGGCCCTGTAACGGGAGTTTTGCCCTTTCTGGAGCGTTCGAGTGAACCTCGCCGCTCCTTAGGCGCTTGGCGCCCCTGGAGGATAGGTGTAGTGTCCATTGCCTCTTGTGAGGCGCCGGACACGTGCTCTTGCGAGCGAGAGGTTATCAGGGAGTGTCCCGCCTTGGAGGGCAAGACCGCTGCGCCCAACAGCCCGGAGGTCGCTGGGGCTCCCTGAGGGATTTGGCTGCGCCGGCCGTTGCCAGCGCTGGAAGGGACCTGGGAGGTTGAGGCAGCCTCGGCTGCGCCCACCTTCGGGATCGATGGTCCCTTCTCTACGGTTGGCGGAGCAGCGCTAGCTGCAACCGCCGCAGGGGCAGACGGCGTAACTGCCGACTCACTGTGTGTGGGTCGGACAGCCGCCGGAGGCCGTTGTGACGCTGCCCCCTGACGCGCCACTTCGGCAAAGCTTTTCTTGGGCAGGTATGAAACCCGCCTGCGTGCCTCTTTGAAAGTGATATTTTCCTTGACTTTAATTGTAACAATTTCCTTTTCTTTCTTCCAGGATGGGCACGACCGCGAGTACGCGGCGTGCTCCCCATCGCAGTTTACACAGCGGAGAGCGTTCTCACAGGTTTCGGTGGTGTGTTCTTTGGCACTGCATTTAGCACAAGTTTGGCGGCCTCGGCAGCTCTGCGAGCTGTGGCCGAAGCGCTGGCATTTGAAACATCGGAGCGGATTAGGCACGTAAGGCCTGACACGGAGCTTTATGTACCCGGCCTCGATCGATTCGGGCAGGACACTTGAATTGAAAGTGAGGATTAGGTGTTTGGTTGCAATTTCTTTACCATCGCGCCTCATCTTTATTCTTTTCACATTAACCACATTTTGCTCATTGAAGCCCTCTAGGAGCTCTGCCTCCGTCAGCTGAAGCAGGTCATCATCTGAGACAACGCCGCGTGAAGTGTTCATAGTGCGGTGCGGAGTCACTGTCACTTGAACGTCCCCAAATGACACGAGACTGGATAACTTCTCAAATTGTTTCAGATTCTGGAGCTCCAAGAGGAGATCTACCAAACGACTAGAAAAGCATGCCAATGCTGGTCTTTTTAGAACCAGCACATGGATTTGTGCCAAAACGCGTTTTAAGCAGGCATATGCAACTTTTGGTAGACGCGGATGCAGTTTTCTGCAAAAGCACACGATATGCATGCAAATGGTGCTTTTGGCAGAACGCACGTGTGGATTTCTACCAAACGACGTGAAAAGCATGCCAATGCTGCTCTTTTTAGAACCCGCACATGGATTTGTGCCAAAACGCGTGTTAAGCATGCATATGCAACTTTTGGTAGACGCGGATGCAGTTTTCTGCAAAACCACACGATATGCATGCAAATGGTGCTTTTGGCAGTACGCGAGTGTGAATTTCTACCAAACGACGTGAAAAGCATGCCAATGCTGCTCTTTTTAGAAGCCGCACATGGATTTGTGCCAAAACGCGTTTTAAGCATGCATATGCAAGTTTTGGTAGACGCGGATGCAGTTTTCTGCAAAACCACACGATATGCATGCAAATGGGACTTTTGGCAGAACGCGCGTGTGGATTTCTACCAAACGACGTGAAAAGCACGCCAATGCTGCTCTTTTTAGAACCCGCTCATGGATTTGTGCCAAAACGCGTTTTAAGCTTTTGGTAGACGCGGATGCAGTTTTCTGCAAAACCACACGATATGCATGCAAATGGTGCTTTTGGCAGAACGCGCGTGTGGATTTCTACCAAACGACGTGAAAAGCATGCCAATGCTGCTGTTTTTAGCACCCGCACATGGATTTGTGCCAAAACGCGTTTTAAGCATGCATATGCAACTTTTGGTAGACGCGGATGCAGTTTTCTGCAAAACCACACGATATGCATGCAAATGGTGCTTTTGGCAGTACGCGCGTGTGGATTTCTACCAAACGACGTGAAAAGCATGCCAATGCTGCTGTTTTTAGCACCCGCACATGGATTTGTGCCAAAACGCGTTTTAAGCATGCATATGCATGTTTTGGTAGACGCGGATGAAGTTTTCTGCAAAACCACACGATATGCATGCAAATGGTGCTTTTGGCAGAACGCGCGTGTGGATTTCTACCAAACGACGTGAGAAGCATACCAATGCTGCTCTTTTTAGCACCCGCACATGGATTTGTGCCAAAACGCGTTTTAAGCATGCATATGCATCTTTAGGTACACACGGATGCAGTTTTCTGCAAAACCACACGATATGCATGCAAATGGTGCTTTTGGCAGAACGCGCGTGTGGATTTCTACCAAACGACGTGAAAAGCATGCCAATGCTGGTCTTTTTAGAACCAGCACATGGATTTGTGCCAAAACGCGTTTTAAGCAGGCATATGCAACTTTTGGTAGACGCGGATGCAGTTTTCTGCAAAAGCACACGATATGCATGCAAATGGTGCTTTTGGCAGAACGCACGTGTGGATTTCTACCAAACGACGTGAAAAGCATGCCAATGCTGCTCTTTTTAGCACCCGCACATGGATTTGTGCCAAAACGCGTTTTAACCATGCATATGCATCTTTTGGTAGACGCGGATGCAGTTGTCTGCAAAACCACACGATATGCATGCAAATAGTGCTTTTGGCAGAACGCTGTGTGGATTTCTACCAAACGACGTGAAAAGCATGCCAATGCTGCTCTGTTTAGAACCCGCACGTGGATTTGTGCCAAAACGCGTTTTAACCATGCATATGCATCTTTTGGTAGACGCGGATGCAGTTTTCTGCAAAGCCCCACGATATGCATGCAAATGGTGCTTTTGGCAGAACGCGCGTGTGGATTTCTACCAAACGACGTGAAAAGCATGCCAATGCTGCTTTTTTTAGCACCCGCACATGGATTTGTGCCAAAACGCGTTTTAAGCAAGCACATGCACTTTTTGGTAGATGCGGATGCAGTTTTCTGCAAAACCCCACGATATGCATGCAAATGGTGCTTTTGGTAGAACGCTCGTGTGGATTTCTACCAAACGACGTGAAAAGCATGCCAATGCTGCTGTTTTTAGCACCCGCACATGGATTTGTGCCAAAACGCGTTTTAAGCATGCATATGCATGTTTTGGTAGACGCGGATGAAGTTTTCTGCAAAACCACACGATATGCATGCAAATGGTGCTTTTGGCAGAACGCGCGTGTGGATTTCTACCAAACGACGTGAAAAGCATGCCAATGCTGCTCTTTTTAGCACCCGCACATGGATTTGTGCCAAAACGCGTTTTAAGCATGCATATGCAACTTTTGGTAGACGCGGATGCAGTTTTCTGCAAAACCACACGATATGCATGCAAATGGTGCTTTTGGCAGAACGCACGTGTGGATTTCTACCAAACGACGTGAAAAGCATGCCAATGCTGCTCTTTTTAGCACCCGCACATGGATTTGTGCCAAAACGCGTTTTAAGCATGCATATGCATCTTTTGGTAGACGCGGATGCAGTTTTCTGCAAAACCACACGATATGCACTCAAATGGTGCTTTTGGCAGAACGCGCGTGTGGATTTCTACCAAACAACGTGAAAAGCATGCCAATGCTGCTCTTTTTAGAACCCGCACATGGATTTGTGCCAAAACGCGTTTTAACCACGCTTATGCATCTTTTGGTAGACGCGGATGCAGTTTTCTGCAAAACCACACGATATGCATGCAAATGGTGCTTTTGGCAGAACGCGCGTGTGGATTTCTACCAAACGACGTGAAAAGCATGCCAATGCTGCTCTTTATAGAAGCCGCACATGGATTTGTGCCAAAACGCGTTTTAAGCATGCATATGCAAGTTTTGGTAGACGCGGATGCAGCTTTCTGCAAAACCACACGATATGCATGCAAATGGTGCTTTTGGCAGAACGCGCGTGTGGATTTCTACCAAACGACGTGAAAAGCATGCCAATGCTGCTCTTTTTAGAACCCGCACATGGATTTGTGCCAAAACGCGTTTTAAGCATGCATATGCAACTTTTGGTAGACGCGGATGCAGTTTTCTGCAAAACCACACGATATGCTTGCAAATGGTGCTTTTGGCAGAACGCGCGTGTGGATTTCTACCAAACGACGTGAAAAGCAGGCCAATCTGCTCTTTCTCGAACCCGCACATGGATTTGTGCCAAAACGCGTTTTAAGCATGCATATGCAAGTTTTGGTAGACGCGGATGCAGTTTTCTGCAAAACCACACGATATGCATGCAAATGGTGCTTTAGGCAGAACGGGCGTGTGGATTTCTACCAAACGACGTGAAAAGCATGCCAATGCTGCTCAGTTTAGAACCCGCACGTGGATTTGTGCCAAAACGCGTTTTAACCATGCATATGCATCTTTTGGTAGACGCGGATGCAGTTGTCTGCAAAACCACACGATATGCATGCAAATGATGGTTTTGGCAGAACGCTCGTGTGGATTTCTACCAAACAACGTGAAAAGCATGCCAATGCTGGTCTTTTTAGAACCAGCACATGGATTTGTGCCAAAACGCGTTTTAAGCATGCATATGCAAGTTTTGGTAGACGCGGATGCAGTTTTCTGCAAAACCACACGATATGCATGCAAATGGTGCTTTTGGCAGTACGCGCGTGTGGATTTCTACCAAACGAGGTGAAAAGCATGCCAATGTTGCTGTTTTTAGAACCCGCACATGGATTTGTGCCAAAACGCGTTTTAAGCATGCATATGCAACTTTTGGTAGACGCGGATGCAGTTTTCTGCAAAACCACACGATATGCTTGCAAATGGTGCTTTTGGCAGAACGCGCGTGTGGATTTCTACCAAACGACATGAAAAGCAGGCCAATCTGCTCTTTCTCGAACCCGCACATGGATTTGTGCCAAAACGCGTTTTAAGCATGCATATGCAAGTTTTGGTAGACGCGGATGCAGTTTTCTGCAAAACCACACGATATGCATGCAAATGGTGCTTTAGGCAGAACGGGCGTGTGGATTTCTACCAAACGACGTGAAAAGCATGCCAATGCTGCTCAGTTTAGAACCCGCACGTGGATTTGTGCCAAAACGCGTTTTAACCATGCATATGCATCATTTGGTAGACGCGGATGCAGTTGTCTGCAAAACCACACGATATGCATGCAAATAGTGCTTTTGGCAGAACGCTGTGTGGATTTCTACCAAACGACGTGAAAAGCATGCCAATGCTGCTCTGTTTAGAACCCGCACGTGGATTTGTGCCAAAACGCGTTTTAACCATGCATATGCATCTTTTGGTAGACGCGGATGCAGTTTTCTGCAAAACCCCACGATATGCATGCAAATGATGGTTTTGGCAGAACGCTCGTGTGGATTTCTACCAAACAACGTGAAAAGCATGCCAATGCTGGTCTTTTTAGAACCAGCACATGGATTTGTGCCAAAACGCGTTTTAAGCATGCATATGCAAGTTTTGGTAGACGCGGATGCAGTTTTCTGCAAAACCACACGATATGCATGCAAATGGTGCTTTTGGCAGTACGCGCGTGTGGATTTCTACCAAACGAGGTGAAAAGCATGCCAATGTTGCTGTTTTTAGCACCCGCACATGGATTTGTGCCAAAACGCGTTTTGGGCATGCATATGCATGTTTTGGTAGACGTGGATGAAGTTTTCTGCAAAACCACACGATATGCATGCAAATGGTGCTTTTGGCAGAACGCGCTTGTGGATTTCTACCAAACGACGTGAGAAGCATACCAATGCTGCTCTTTTTAGCACCCGCACATGGATTTGTGCCAAAACGCGTGTTAAGCATGCATATGCAACTTTTGGTAGACGCGGATGCAGTTTTCTGCAAAACCACACGATATGCACGCAAATGGTGCTTTTGGCAGTACGCGCGTGTAGATTTCTACCAAACGACGTGAAAAGCATGTCAATGCTGCTGTTTTTAGCATCCGCACATGGATTTGTGCCAAAACGCGTTTTAAGCAAGCACATGCACTTTTTGGTAGACGCGGATGCAGTTTTCTGCAAAACCCCACGATATGCATGCAAATGGTGCTTTTGGCAGAACGCTCGTGTGGATTTCTACCAAACGACGTGAAAAGCATGCCAATGCTGCTCTGTTTAGAACCCGCACGTGGATTTGTGCCAAAACGCGTTTTAACCATGCATATGCATCTTTTGGTAGACGCGGATGCAGTTGTCTGCAAAACCACACGATATGCATGCAAATAGTGCTTTTGGCAGAACGCTGTGTGGATTTCTACCAAACGACGTGAAAAGCATGCCAATGCTGCTCTGTTTAGAACCCGCACGTGGATTTGTGCCAAAACGCGTTTTAACCATGCATATGCATCTTTTGGTAGACGCGGATGCAGTTGTCTGCAAAACCACACGATATGCATGCAAATAGTGCTTTTGGCAGAACGCTGTGTGGATTTCTACCAAACGACGTGAAAAGCATGCCAATGCTGCTCTTTTTAGCACCCGCACATGGATTTGTGCCAAAACGCGTTTTAAGCATGCATATGCATCTTTTGTTAGACGCGGATGCAGTTTTCTGCAAAACCACACGATATGCACGCAAATGGTGCTTTTGGCAGAACGCGCGTGTGGATTTCTACCAAACGACGTGAAAAGCATGCCAATGCTGCTCTTTTTAGCACCCGCACATGGATTTGTGCCAAAACGCGTTTTAAGCATGCATATGCATCTTTTGGTAGACGCGGATGCAGTTTTCTGCAAAACCACACGATATGCATGCAAATGGTGCTTTTGGCAGAACGCGCGTGTGGAGTTCTACCAAACGACGTGAAAAGCATGCCAATGCTGCTCTTTATAGAAGCCGCACATGGATTTGTGCCAAAACGCGTTTTAAGCATGCATATGCATCTTTAGGTACACACGGATGCAGTTTTCTGCAAAACCACACGATATGCTTGCAAATGGTGCTTTTGGCAGAACGCGCGTGTGGATTTCTACCAAACGACGTGAAAAGCAGGCCAATCTGCTCTTTTTAGAACCCGCACATGGATTTTTGCCAAAACGCGTTTTAAGCATGCATATGCAAGTTTTGGTAGACGCGGATGCAGTTTTCTGCAAAACCACACGATATGCATGCAAATGGTGCTTTTGGCAGAACGGGCGTGTGGATTTCTACCAAACGACGTGAAAAGCATGCCAATGCTGCTCTGTTTAGAACCCGCACGTAGATTTGTGCCAAAACGCGTTTTAACCATGCATATGCATCTTTTGGTAGACGCGGATGCAGTTTTCTGCAAAACCCCACGATATGCATGCAAATGGTGCTTTTGGCAGAACGCTCGTGTGGATTTCTACCAAACAGCGTGAAAAGCATGCCAATGCTGGTCTTTTTAGAACCAGCACATGGATTTGTGCCCCGCAGGGGCGTCTGCGTCAGCAGGCGTTTGGTGCGTTGCGACACCACGGACCCGAGCACACGAGGGTTGGACCCTCCCGCGTGTAGCCGTGCGCGGCTTAGCCGTGTCCGGGGAAAAGGGGATCCTGGGGGTTGAGCCAATGCCGGGTGTTTGGACCTTTACGGCCCCTCGGCGGCGGCAACACACCCCTTTGGCCTCGGCTTCACGTAGACGGCACCCCCGGACTGACCCACCCGGGGGGAAATCGGCAGTCGCCTTTTCCTGTCCTCCTCTCCAATCTTCGTCTTTCTCTCTCGCCTTTTTCATCTTTCCTGTCTTCTCATCACTTCTCCTCACTTCCTAGTTTCCCGGCGGCAAGGGTTAACCTTGTGTAGCTAACCAGGCTTGGTTATGCTGTATTTGGTTATAGCAGCGATGTACGGCTGGCGTTGGCAGGGTTTCTATAGCAGGAGCTCCTGTCACGTCCCCCTGTTGGGCTCCATGGTGGGTGGTCGGCATCGCGGCCGAAAACCCAATTGTACTTATGGAAAACGCTTTTCCTAAACTCCCTGATCGCCCTCACAAACGAGGGCGCACCGAAGAGGTCTTTCAGTTTTTCGGACGCCAAGTCCACAATTTTCCACGTTTTCATGTCATCCACTCAGAAAAACCGGCTAAACAAGTACGAACAATCTCCCCGTTCCTAGTATCCAAGTCCCTTACCGAAGTTTTTGGCCCAGGATATAAGGTGTCAAGGATGGCTAGCGGTGACCTCCTCTTGGAGCTCCGCGACCAGAAGCAATTTGAAAAGCTGCCACTGCTAGTATCATTTGGGGAGACCCAAGTAGTAGTAACCCCGCACCGCACGATGAATACCTCCCGCGGCGTTGTCTCTGACGATGATTTGCTGGAGCTCACTGAGGCTGAGCTCTTAGAGGGCTTCAGCGAACAGAATGTTATAAGTGTCAAAAGAATTAAGATAAGGCGAGATGGAAAAGAACTTGCGACCAAACACCTAATACTTACCTTCAATACAAGTGTCCTGCCCGACTCAATCGAGGCCGGGTACATCAAGCTCCGTGTGAGACCATACGTGCCAAATCCCTTGAGATGTTACAAATGCCAGCGTTTCGGCCACAGCTCGCAGAGCTGCCGAGGCCGCCAAACGTGTGCGAAATGTAGTGCCCTTGAACACGCCACTGAAGCATGTAATAACCCTCTCCACTGTGCAAACTGTGACGGGGATCACGCCGCGTACTCGCGATCGTGCCCCTCCTGGAAGAAGGAAAAGGAAATAGTAACTATAAAAGTAAAAGAGAATATATCATTCAAGGAGGCACGCAGGCGGGTTGCATACCTGCCAAAGAAAAGCTTTGCCGAAGTGGCGCGTCAGGGGGCAGCGTCACAACGGTCTCCGGCGACTGTCCGACCCACACGCAGTGAGTCGGCAGTTACGCCATCTGCCCCCACGGCGGTTGCAGCTAGCGCTGCTCCGCCAACCGAGGAAAAGGGGCCATCGACCCCGAAGGTGGGTGCAGCCGAGGCTGCCTCAACCTCCCAGGTCCCTTCTAGCGCTGGCAACGGCCGGCGCAGCCAAATCCCCCAGGGAACCCCATCGACCTCCGGGCTGGTGGGCGCAGGGGTCTTGCCCTCCAAGGCGAGACTCTCCCTGGTGACTTCTCGCTCGCAAGAGCAGGTGTCCGGCGCCTCACAAGAGGCAATGGACACTACACCTATCCTCCAGGGGCGCCAAGCGCCTAAGGAGCGGCGAGGTTCACTCGAACGCTCCAGAAAGGGCAAAACTCCCGTTACAGGGCCTCGAAAGGGCTCTGTAATTTAATCACAGTAATTTCCATAAACACTACTTCTGTTTCTGTACACACAGCACATATTATCACCCAATATGGATACACAAATTATTCAATGGAACGTCAGAGGTCTTCTCGGAAACCTTGATGACGTGCAAGAGCTCATTCAAAAACACAATCCAAAAGTGCTGTGTCTACAGGAAACACACTTAAAATCCAAACACACAAACTTTCTCCGTACGTATGTTACGTTTCGCAAAGATCGCGATGATGCCGTTGCATCATCGGGTGGTGTGGCGATTCTCACTCATAAAAGTATAGCATGCCAATCTTTACAGCTACGTACGCCCCTTGAGGCAGTGGCGGTGCGAGCTGTTCTGCTAAACAAACTCATCACTATTTGCTCGCTTTATATACCCCCACACTACAAACTAAACAAACATGAATTTCAGTCCTTCATAGATGAATTGCCAGAACCGTACGTTGTACTTGGGGATTTCAATGCGCACAACAGCCTGTGGGGCGACTCTCGTATAGATGCGCGAGGTCGTCTTGTTGAACAGTTCCTCTTCTCTTCTGGTGTATGCCTGCTGAATAAGAAGGCACCCACATATTATTCTCTCGCCAACAGAACATTTTCATCAATTGACCTCAGCCTAGTTTCCCCGTGTATATTGCCTGAACTCGAATGGGAAGCTATGGAAAATCCTTACGGGAGCGACCACTTCCCCATACTGATAAGAACATCTAAAGAAAACGAATGTCCTCCACAAACTCCTAGGTGGAAGATAGACACAGCCGACTGGCAGAAATTTCGAACACTCTCTAGCATATCATGGGCTGACCTATCTTCTTTAGAAATTGATGCTGCTGTGGATTATCTTACAGCATTCATAATAGATGCCGCATCACATTGCATAACCGAAGTAAGTGGTTTGGCATGCAAACCACGTGTACCGTGGTGGAACAGTGAATGTCGGACCGCCCGTAAGAACCAGAACAAGGCGTGGGGGTTGCTGCGAGCTTCTCCCACCGCTGAGAATCTTGTCAACTTTAAAAAAGTAAAATCCCAAGGCAGACGAACCCGCCGACAGGCCAGAAGAGAAAGCTGGCACAAGTTTTTATCGAGTATTAACTCGTTTAGGGATGAGGCCAAAGCTTGGAACAGAGTTAATAGGATTAGAGGGCGGGAAACATATTCACTCCCCCTGGTAAACACACAAGGCGATACCCTGCAAGACCAGGCAGACTCACTTGGGGAGTATTTTGAGAGCGTGTCAAGTGAAACAAATTATACACAGTCCTTTCTCAAATACAAACAAACAGAAGAACGTAAGCCACTAACAACAAAAGATCGAGAAAATCAGCCTTACAACCGTCCTTTTAGTATTGCTGAATTGAGAGCTGCCTTGAGCGCATGCAAGAGCTCCGCACCAGGATCGGATCGAATCATGTACGAAATGCTCAAAAATTTACACAATGATACGAAAGTCACACTACTCACACTCTTCAACACCATCTGGGATGCAGGGCACCTTCCAATTGCGTGGAAGGAAGCCATTGTGGTCCCTGTTTTGAAACAAGGAAAAGACCCTTCCTCAGTGGCGAGTTACCGCCCGATAGCCCTCACAAGTTGCATTTGTAAGGTGTTCGAAAAAATGATAAATCGGCGACTCATCTTTTTCCTTGAACAGAGCAAAATTCTTGATCCTTATCAGTGTGGCTTCCGAGAAGGACGCTCCACAACTGACCACCTTGTACGTGTAGAAGCAAATATCCGGGACGCGTTTGTACACAAACAATTCTTCTTATCCATATTCCTCGATATGGAGAAGGCGTACGATACGACGTGGCGTTACGGAATCCTAAGAGACTTGTCAGAAATGGGCATCCACGGTAATATGTTTAATATAATAAAAAGCTATCTGTCAAACCGTACCTTCCGGGTAAAAGTCGGCAATGCACTCTCACGCCCTTTTACCCAAGAAACGGGCGTACCCCAAGGAGGCGTGCTCAGCTGCACGCTTTTTATCGTGAAGATGAACACGCTTCGTGCATCCTTACCACCCGCCATGTTTTACTCTGTTTACGTGGACGACATTCAAATAGCTTTCAAATCTTGTAACCTCGCAGTCTGCGAGAGACAGGTACAGCTGAAGCAGGTCATCATCTGAGACAACGCCGCGTGAAGTGTTCATAGTGCGGTGCGGAGTCACTGTCACTTGAACGTCCCCAAATGACACGAGACTGGATAACTTCTCAAATTGTTTCAGATTCTGGAGCTCCAAGAGGAGATCTACCAAACGACTAGAAAAGCATGCCAATGCTGGTCTTTTTAGAACCAGCACATGGATTTGTGCCAAAACGCGTTTTAAGCAGGCATATGCAACTTTTGGTAGACGCGGATGCAGTTTTCTGCAAAAGCACACGATATGCATGCAAATGGTGCTCTTGGCAGAACGCACGTGTGGATTTCTACCAAACGACGTGAAAAGCATGCCAATGCTGCTCTTTTTAGAACCCGCACATGGATTTGTGCCAAAATGCGTGTTAAGCATGCATATGCAACTTTTGGTAGACGCGGATGCAGTTTTCTGCAAAACCACACGATATGCATGCAAATGGTGCTTTTGGCAGTACGCGAGTGTGAATTTCTACCAAACGACGTGAAAAGCATGCCAATGCTGCTCTTTTTAGAAGCCGCACATGGATTTGTGCCAAAACGCGTTTTAAGCATGCATATGCAAGTTTTGGTAGACGCGGATGCAGTTTTCTGCAAAACCACACGATATGCATGCAAATGGGACTTTTGGCAGAACGCGCGTGTGGATTTCTACCAAACGACGTGAAAAGCACGCCAATGCTGCTCTTTTTAGAACCCGCTCATGGATTTGTGCCAAAACGCGTTTTAAGCTTTTGGTAGACGCGGATGCAGTTTTCTGCAAAACCACACGATATGCATGCAAATGGTGCTTTTAGCAGAACGCGCGTGTGGATTTCTACCAAACGACGTGAAAAGCATGCCAATGCTGCTGTTTTTAGCACCCGCACATGGATTTGTGCCAAAACGCGTTTTAAGCATGCATATGCATGTTTTGGTAGACGCGGATGAAGTTTTCTGCAAAACCACACGATATGCATGCAAATGGTGCTTTTGGCAGAACGCGCGTGTGGATTTCTACCAAACGACGTGAGAAGCATACCAATGCTGCTCTTTTTAGCACCCGCACATGGATTTGTGCCAAAACGCGTTTTAAGCATGCATATGCATCTTCAGGTACACACGGATGCAGTTTTCTGCAAAACCACACGATATGCATGCAAATGGTGCTTTTGGCAGAACGCGCGTGTGGATTTCTACCAAACGACGTGAAAAGCATGCCAATGCTGCTTTTTTTAGCACCCGCACATGGATTTGTGCCAAAACGCGTTTTAAGCAAGCACATGCACTTTTTGGTAGACGCGGATGCAGTTTTCTGCAAAACCTCACGATATGCATGCAAATGGTGCTTTTGGCAGAACGCACGTGTGGATTTCTACCAAACGACGTGAAAAGCATGCCAATGCTGCTCTTTTTAGAACCCGCACATGGATTGTGCCAAAACGCGTGTTAAGCATGCATATGCAACTTTTGGTAGACGCGGATGCAGTTTTCTGCAAAACCACACGATATGCATGCAAATGGTGCTTTTGGCAGTACGCGCGTGTGGATTTCTACCAAACGACGTGAAAAGCATGCCAATGCTGCTGTTTTTAGCACCCGCACATGGATTTGTGCCAAAACGCGTTTTAAGCATGCATATGCATGTTTTGGTAGACGCGGATGAAGTTTTCTGCAAAACCACACGATATGCATGCAAATGGTGCTTTTGGCAGAACGCGCGTGTGGATTTCTACCAAACGACGTGAGAAGCATACCAATGCTGCTCTTTTTAGCACCCGCACATGGATTTGTGCCAAAACGCGTTTTAAGCTTTTGGTAGACGCGGATGCAGTTTTCTGATGATGATGATGATGTGTGTTGTTTTGTGGCGCAAGGGCCAGGTTTGGCCAAAGAGCGCCATGACTGGTGGTAGTGTTAAGGATGTATTATGGAAGATGTGACTTGGCTGTAAAGTGGCCTAAAATAGTCGCTGTAAAGTGCGTAAAATCTACGTGCTATAAAATTATGGCGATGACTGATGACGAATACTATGAACTTTAAAATCCATCGTAAAAGAATGATGCAATGTTTAAAATATGCGAGACTTTAAATTGTTTACAGCACTACTGCCTCGCCAGAGCCCTTGAACCATAAGGGCCTAGAGGCATGTGCTATCCAAATAATTATCGCAGCGGCATCCTCTGGCGAGAGGACTCGCTACGAACATGTGGGGCTAAAAACATGCAAGACAACATCTTTCAGAAAGCTTAGTACTGCGTTGGTGTCAAATAAAGGTTCTGGGCCTAGTAACATTACTGGATGAAGGGGGATGTGCTGGCGGTATGCTACGGGAAAATGTTTCTTTCGTTCAGATTCGGCTTTCCGACACTCCAGTAAGACGTGGAGGACGGTCAGCCTCTCCCCGCATCTACCACAGGTTGGAGGCTCGTTTCCCGTGAGTAAAAAGTTATGTGTGCCGAATGTGTGTCCTATTCTGAGACGGCAGAATAGGACATCTGTCCGGCGGGATTTTGTTACAGGAGGCCAGAAACCTAATTGTGGTTTTATTACATGCAGTTTATTATTTATTTCTTCGTCCCACATACGTTGCCAGTGGCTTCGTAGTTTCCTTCTTAAGAAAGGTTTCAGGTCTGTGACAGGGACCGAAGCAGTAGGATTATCTGCATGCAATGAGATTGATGTGGCCATCTGGTCAGCTAGGATGGATGTGTGTTGTTTAGTGGCGCAAGGGCCAGGTATGGCCAAAGAGCGCCATGACTGATAATGTTGTGTTAAGCACTGATGTGTGAGTGGAGATGGTGGGATGTAACATGGCTGTAAAGTGGCCTAAAATCGATCAGTGTCATGAAAGCGTAAAATAGTATAAAGCATAAAATTATGATAGTGATACATGTAGTGGTCTGTGGATATAGTACGCGTGATAAGTGGACATGGAGCTAAAATGCAAGAATATGTAACTAGCACTTATGCCTCCGGTGGGCCTTTGAGCCTAAAGGCTGGGAGGCAGGTGCTTTCTTTATTGCACCTACCGCAGCAGAAACCTCTGTTAGAGGCTGTGCTACGGATTTCCTGGGGCTATAATATGAAAACTATGTACATCTTTTAAAAATCGAAACAGGCATTCATGTTTAAAGAGAGGTTCTATACCTATAATCATTTGAGGATGGAATGGAATTAGCTGCCGATGTGGTAATGGAAAATGCTTTCTCCTATTAGCATCTAATTGAGTGCATTGCAGCAGGATGTGAAGCACGGTTAGTGGCTCACCACATTTATCACACGTGGGTGGATCGCCACCGGACAAGAGGTATGCGTGTGTGCTGTATGTGTGTCCTATCCTGAGTCTGCAAAGTGTTACTTCTGTGTGGCGGTTCTTTGATACCGGCGGCCAGTTGCCAAGATACGGCTTGATAACATGTAGTTTATTTTCTGTTTGTTCGTCCCACAAGCACTGCCAGAAAGCCCTTAGCTTTTTTCTTATTGAGGGCTTGAGGTCCATTACAGGGACAGTTGTGGAAGTGTTGGAGGCGTTGGCGTTGACGGATGTGGCTAGCTCGTCAGCCAACACGTTTCCCTCTATCTCTCGGTGCCCCGGCACCCAGCATACGACGATATGCTGTTTGGACTGATAGGTTGTGCATAATGTTGTGTAAAGAGATAGAATTACAGGGTTTTTATATTTCCTGACAGTTTTCAAAGCATTTACAACACTCAAAGAGTCTGTGTATATAACTGCCTTTGGGATATTAGATTCATTAATGTGTTTAACGGCAGCCAATATCGCGTAGGCCTCTGCTGTGAAAATACTTGTGTTAGGGTGCAGAACACCGGCATCTGTAAAGGATGGACCGACCGCTGCGTAAGATACGCCAAAATTACACTTTGATGCGTCTGTAAAGAATTCAGGAGAGGAGTATTTGTGCTGTAATTCGAGGAAATACATTCGTATATGCGCGACGGGCGCGTGCTTTGTGACAGCTACGAAAGATGTATCACAGTCTATTGGTTGCCACTGCCACGGCGGGGGCCGTATAGCAGGGGACATAAGGTGGTATCCAAGCAGTGGAACCCTTGTTTCTTCAGCCATGTCTCTAACACGCATGGAGAAAGGCTGTGCCACTCTGGGCCGGTTGCGGAAAAGTTGGCAACTGGACAAATCGTTTACGGTGTAATACGCGGGATGCTGACTGTTTGCGTTCACTCTAAGAAAATACATGAAAGACGAATATGTTCTCTGCAGATGCAGTGACCACTCATCCGATTCAACGTACAGGCTTTCCACTGGGCTTGTTCTAAAGGCGCCTGTGGACAGGCGAATTCCTAAGTGGTGGACAGGGTCAAGCATCTTTAGAGCAGTTGGAGTAGCCGACTGGTAAACTATGGCTCCATAGTCTAATCGTGTGCGTATGAGGCTTTTGTACAAGTTCAAGAGGCATTTTCTATCACTGCCCCAGGTTGTGCGTGAGAGCACCTTTAAGATATTCATTGTTTTCATACATTTGATTTTAAGATACTTTATGTGCGGTACAAAGGTTAATTTCGCGTCTAAAATTATGCCTAAAAATTTATGTTCCTTGTTTACAGGCAGACGCTCACCATGCAAGAGAATTTCAGGATCAGCGTGCAGGCCTCTTTTTCTCGAGAAAACGACACATGTGCTTTTCTGTGGGTTCAGTCTGAACCCGTTCTCGTCAGCCCATTTGGAGACCTTGTTAAGGCCAAGCTGGACCTGTCGCTCACAGATTGCAAGAGAACTTGATTGGAATCCTATCTGCACATCGTCAACATATGTGGAATAGAAGATGTTACGTGGTATGTATAGACGAAGAGAATTCATTTTTACTATAAAGAGCGTGCAGCTGAGCACACCGCCCTGCGGCACTCCTGTTTCCTGTATAAATTTCTGTGACAAGACATTGCCCACTCGAACACGGAATGTGCGATTAGACAGATAGCTTTCAATAACACTAAACATATTGCCATGTATACCTAACTGTGAGAGGTCTCTCAATATCCCAAACCGCCATGCAGTATCATAAGCTTTCTCCATATCTAAGAATACTGATAAAAAAAACTGCTTATGAACAAAAGCTTCACGAATACGTGCCTCGATACGTATGAGATGGTCACTGGTGGATCGACCCTCGCGAAAACCGCACTGGTATGGGTCGAGGAATTTATTAGATTCGAGGATATGTAGTAGGCGACAGTTAATCATTTTTTCGAATACTTTGCAGAGGCAACTTGTTAGCGCTATAGGTCGGTAACTTGATACAGAGGAAGGATCCTTCCCGTGTTTCAGAATTGGAATTACAATAGCCTCCTTCCAAACGGAGGGGATCTCGCCGGAAGACCATATAACGTTGTATAGGTAGAGGAGGGTTTTCTGTGTTTCAGGTGGTAGTTGTTTTAGCATCTCATATATTACGCGGTCTGAACCTGGGGCGGATGTATTACAACAGTTTAGTGCTGCCTGCAGTTCTGCTATACAGAATGGATCGTTGTACGCCGCACTTTCTTTAGCAGACTTTCTTTCTAATTTTTGCTGTTCTATTTGTGTTTTGTACTTAAGGAAGGTTTCGGAGTAGTGTGAAGAGCTCGATATGTATTCAAAATGTGCACCGAGAGAGTTGGCTTGGTCTTCAAGGCTTTCTCCGTGGCTATTTACTAGAGGTAAGGAATACGTTTGCTGCCCATTAACTTTCTTCACTCTATTCCAGACTTTTCTCTCATCTGTATACGAGTTGATGCTTGATATAAATTTTGCCCAGCTCTCTCGTCTTGCTTGCCGGCGCGTTCTCCTTGCCTGGGATTTGACATGCTTAAAGTTTTCCAAGTTTTCTGCCGTTGGCGAATCGCGAAGCAGCGCCCACGCTTTGTTCTGCTTCCTCCGTGCTTGCCTACATGCATCGTTCCACCAAGGAACACGCCGCTTGGAACCCATGCCGCTCGCTTGAGTAATACATTTACAGGCGGCATCCAGTATAAAAGCTGTAAAATATGCAACAGCATCATCTATAGTTATACCAGACATCTCAGTCCAAGTCATTTGTGTAAGAGATCTGTACCATTCCCAATCGGCTGTGTCAATCTTCCACCGAGGGACCTGCGGGGCAAGTTTATCTTGTTTCGGCGTAGTTAGGGTTATTGGGAAGTGGTCACTCCCATATGGGTTGTTAACCACATTCCATTTAAAATATGGTAAAAGCGTCGGCGATAAAATGCTAAGATCTATGGCAGAGTATGACTTGTTGGCTAGGTTAAAATATGTGGGCTCCTTTGTATTCAAGAGACATGCTCCAGAAGAGAAAAGCATCTGTTCAATGACGCGACCTCGCGCATCACAGCGTGGATCGCCCCACAAACTGCTGTGTGCATTAAAATCACCGAGAATCATATAGGGTTCTGGGAGCTCATCTATTAATGATTCTAAGTCGCGTCTGTGAAGCTGATAATGTGGTGGTATGTACAAAGAGCAGATGGTAATGAGTTTATTTAAAAGTACGGCTCGAACGGCCACGGCCTCCAGGGCCGTTTGGAGTTTTAATTGCTGACACGCTACAGTTCTGTCAGCAATAATGGCTACACCGCCAGATGATGCGACAGCATCCTCGCGGTCTTTACGAAATGTAACATACTTTCGGAGAAAGTGTGTGTGTATAGATTTTAAGTGTGTTTCCTGTAAACACAGCACTTTTGGATTGTGTGTATGGATGAGTTCTTGCACATCATCAAGATTCCTAAGAAGACCTCTGACATTCCATTGAATGATTTGTGTATCCATATTTTATATTTAATTGGTGCTGTGTTTACGGAAACGGAAGGGATGTCTTAGATTACAGAGCCCTTTCGAGGCCCTGTAACCGGGGTTTTACTCTTTTTGAAGCGTTCGAGGGAACCTCGCCGCTCCTTAGGCGCTTGGGGCGCCTTGGGGGTAGGTGTAGTGTCCATTGCCTCTTGTGAGGCGCCGGACACGTGCTCTTGCGAGCGAGAAGTTACCAGGGAAGGTCCCGCCTTGGAGGGCAAGACCCCTGAGCCCACCAGCCCGGAGGTCGATGGGGTTCCCTGGGGGATTTGGCTGCGCCGGCCGTTGCCAGCGCTAGAAGGGGCGGGGGAGGGTGAAGCAGCCTCGGCTGCGCCCACCTTCGGGGTCGTTGGCCCCGTCGGCTGGGTAGACGGAGCAGCGGTAGCTGCAACCGCCGCGGGGGCAGATGGCGTAACTGCCGACTCACTGCCTGTGGGTCGGACAGCCGTCGGAGGCCGTTGTGACGCTGCCCCCTTACGCGCCACATCGGCAAAGCTGCTCTTAGACAGGTATGACACCCGCCTACGTGCCTCCTTGAAAGATATATTTTCTTTGACTTTGATTGTCACAATCTCTTTTTCTCTTTTCCAGGACGAACAGGCGCGCGAGTATGCGGCGTGCTCGCCATCACAGTTGACACAATGTGGAGTCTTCTGGCATGTTTCGGAGGAATGTTCAGTGTCACTACACTTGGCACATGTCAGCCGGCCTCGACAGTTCTGTGAACTGTGGCCGAACCTTTGGCACTTAAAGCATCTGAGAGGATTGGGCACGTATGGCCTAACACGAAGTTTGATATAACCGGCCTCGATGGACTCGGGGAGGACACTTGAACCGAAAGTGAGTATCAGGTGTTTCGTATTGATCTCTTTACCGTCTCGCCTGATCTTAATTCGCTTAACATTTATGACGTTCTGTTCACTGAAGCCCTCCAAGAGTTCAGCTTCAGTGAGCTCTAGCATGTCATCGTCCGACACAACGCCGCGGGTGGTGTTCATAGTACGGTGCGGGGTTACTGTTAGTTGGTTATCCCCAAATGACACTAGCTTAGGCAGTTTCTCGTATTGCTTCTTATCGCGGAGCTCCAGGAGGAGATCACCGCTTGCCATCCTGGTCGCCTTATAACCGGCTCCAAAAACATCAGTCAGGGTCTTTGATACAATGAAAGGTGAAATGGTGCGTACTGGTTTGCCTGGTGTTTCCGAGTGAACTACATGGAAACGTGGAAAGTTGTGGACTTGGCGTCCGAAAAACTGAAAAACTTCATCGGTGCGCCCTCTTTTCTGAGGGCGATCAGGGAATGGAGGAAAGGAGCTATCCATAAATATATGTGAAATTTCGGCAGCAACGCTAGCCACCCACCATGGAGTCCAACAAGGGGACGCTGCAGGGCCTGAAAAACAGGCCTGCAAACGCCAGCTGTACGTTGCCGCTATAACCTAATATGATATAACCAAGGTTGGCTACTCACACGAGGTTAACCCTTGCTGCCAGGAAGGTCGGAAGTAATAAAGAAATGAGAAGGAGACAGGAAAGGTGGAAAGTAAGGAAAAGACGAAGGTTGTAGGGAGAGAGAGACAGGAAAAGGCAACTACCGATTTCCCCCGGGTGGGTCAGTCCGGGGGTGCCGTCTACGTGATGATGATGATGATGTATAGTGTTTTATGGCGCAAGGGCCAGGTTTGGCCAAAGAGCGCCATGACAAGTGGTAGTGTTAACGATGTAATATGGGAGATGTGACTTGGCTGTAAAGTGGCCTAAAAATAGTCGCTGTAAAGTGCGTAAAATCTGAGTGCTATAAAATTATGGCGATGACTAATGACGGATACTATGTACATTAAAATCCTTCGTAAAAGAATGATGCAAAATAGAAGATATATAAGATTCTAAAATTCACTAGAGCACCACTGCCTCGTTAGAGCCCTTGAGACACAAGGGCCTAGAGGCATGTGCTACATAAAAGAAATTATCACAGCGGCATCCTCTGGAAAGAGGAGACGCTATGAGTGTGTGGGGCTTATAACATGTAATACAACATCTTTCAGGAAGCCCAGGACTGCGCTGGAGTCAAACAGCGGTTCTGGGCCTAGTAACATTACTGGATGAAGGGGGATGCGCTGCCGATATGCTAAGGGAAAATGCTTCTTTCTTTCATGTTCGGCTTCCCGACACTCCAGGAGGACGTGGAGGACGGTCAGCCTCTCCCCACATCTACCACAGGTTGGAGGCTCATTTCCGGTGAGTAAAAAGTTATGTGTGCCAAATGTGTGTCCTATTCTTAGACGACAGAATAGGACATCTGTCCGGCGTGATTTTGTTACTGAAGGCCAGAATCCTAACTGTGGCTTTATCACGTGGAGCTTATTATTTGTTTCCGCGTCCCATAGCCGTTGCCACTGGTTCCGTAGTTTCCTCCGTAAGAAGGGCTTCAGGTCTGTGACAGGAACTGCAGCGGTGGGATTAGCAGAATGCGATGTAACTGACGTGGCCATCTGGTCCGCAAGAACGTTACCTTCGATGCCCCTATGACCTGGCACCCAGCATATGATGACATGCTGGTTACCTATATACGCTTTACACAGAGCAGAATAAAGTTCGTTAATTACTGGATTTTTGTGGTTAGAGAAAGCCATCAAGGCCTTCACAACACTAAGGGAATCCGTATATATGACTGCTTTCTGGAGTTTTGATTTCCTTATATGCTTCACAGCCGACAGTAGTGCGTAAGCCTCAGCCGTAAAGATACTAGTTTCCGCATGCAGTACATCGGTTTCCGAGAAGGATGGCCCGACGGCTGCATAGGACACCCCGTCGTGTGACTTCGATGCGTCTGTGTAGAACTCCGTGCAGGAGTGTTTGTGCTGGAGTTCCCGGAAATGCATCTGGATTTCAATCTCTGGAGCGTTTTTTGTAACTTCCATGAAAGATGTATCGCATAGTATCAACTGCCACTCCCAAGGAGGTAGCAGCTTGGCTGGATGCATTAGGCGAAGTTCGAGGATTGGAACATGCATTTCATGACTAAGCTCCCTCACACGCAGCGAGAAAGGCTGTCTTACGGAAGGACGATTACGAAATAGTGTAGCATATGTCATATCATTAATGGTGTTAAAACAGAGATGTTCGGGATTAGAGTGGACTTTCAAAAAATATGTTTGGCTGATGTATGTTCTCTGGATATGAAGTGACCACTCATTCGATTCTGCATATAAACTTTGTACGGGACTCGTTCTGAAAGCTCCTGTGGCTAAACGGATGCCCAGATGGTGAACAGGGTCTAGCATCTTTAGTGCGCTCGGGGCGGCAGAGTGATAAATGACGGCACCGTAGTCTAGTCGTGATCGAATGAGGCTTTTATATAGATTCATTAAACACTTCCTGTCACTACCCCACGTAGTCTGGGAAAGAAGTTTCATTATGTTCATTGTTTTCAGACATTTTTCTTTAAGATGTTTAATGTGGGGGACGAAAGTGAGTCTGTAGTCAAGTATGACACCTAGAAATTTATGTTCTTTGTTTACAGGTATCTGTTGTCCACAGACTTCCAAGCAGGGATCCGGAACTAGGCCTCTCTTCCTTGTGAACAAAACACAAGAACTCTTATGAGGATTGATTTTGAATCCATTTTTCTCTGCCCACCCTGACACCTTGTTCAAACCATGCTGTACCTGTCTCTCGCACACTGCGAGATTACAGGATTTGAAACCGATTTGAATGTCGTCCACATAGACTGAATACAAAATGGCCGGTGGTAAGGAAGCATGAAGTGTTGTCATCTTAACAATAAAGAGTGTGCAACTGAGCACGCCACCCTGGGGTACACCGGTTTCTTGTGCAAAAGGACGTGACAGCACATTGCCTACTTTCACCCGGAAGGTACGATTGGACAAGTAGCTTTTTATTATGTTTAGCATATTACCATGAATGCCCATTTCTGACAAATCTTTCAAGATTCCGTAGCGCCAGGTCGTATCGTACGCCTTCTCCATATCGAGGAATATCGATAAGAAGAACTGTTTGTGTACAAACGCGTCACGAATATGTCCTTCAATACGTACAAGATGGTCGGTTGTGCAGCGCCCTTCTCGGAAGCCACACTGAAAGGGATCAAGCATTTTGTTTTGTTCAAGGGAATGGATGAGTCGCCGATTTATCATTTTTTCAAATACCTTACACATGCAGCTTGTGAGGGCTATCGGGCGGTAACTTGCCACTGAAGAAGGGTCTTTCCCTTGTTTCAAAACAGGGACCACAACAGCTTCTTTCCATGCTGTTGGAAGGTACCCTGCGTCCCACATAGTGTTGAAAAGTGTTAGTAGTGTTTCTTGCGTGTCATTGTGTAAGTTTTTGAGCATTTCATACATGATTCTATCGGATCCCGGTGAGGAGCTTTTGCATGCGCTCAAGGCAGCTTTCAATTCGGCAATACTAAAAGGGCAGTTGTACGGTTGATTCTGTCGGTATTTATTGATGAGGGGCTTGCATTCTTCTATTTGTTTATATTTTAGGAAGGATTGCGAATAATGTTTTGAGCTTGATACACTCTCAAAGTGCTCCCCAAGTGAGTCGGCCTGATCTTTCAGTGTATCGCCCTGTGTATTTACTAGAGGGAGTGAATATGTTTGTCGCCCTCGAATCCTATTAACCCTGTTCCAGGATTTGGCCTCATCTCTGAACGAGTTAATACTCGATAAAAATTTGTGCCAGCTTTCTCTTCTGGCCTGCCGGCGGGTTCTCCTACCTTGGGATTTTATTTTTTTAAAGTTGATAAGATTCTCAGCGGTGGGAGAAGCTCGCAGCAACCCCCACGCCTTGTTCTGATTCTTACGGGCGGTTCGACACTCGCTGTTCCACCACGGTACACGTGGTTTGCATGCCAAACCGCTTACTTCGGGTATGCAATGTGATGCGGCATCTATTATGAATGCTGTAAGATAATCCACAGCAGCATCAATTTCTAAAGAAGATAGGTCAGCCCATGAGATGCTAGAGAGAGTTCGAAATTTCTGCCAGTCGGCTGTGTCTATCTTCCACCTAGGAGCTTGTGGAGGATATTCGTTTTCTTTGGATGTTCTTATTAGTATGGGGAAGTGGTCGCTCCCGTAAGGATTTTCCATAACTTCCCATTCGAGTTCAGGCAATATACACGGGGAAACTAGACTGAGGTCAATGGATGAAAATGTTCGGTTGGCGAGAGAATAATATGTGGGTGCCTTCTTATTCAGCAGGCATGTACCAGAAGAGAAGAGGAACTGTTCAACAAGACGACCTCGCGCATCTATACGAGAGTCGCCCCACAGGCTGTTGTGCGCATTGAAATCCCCAAGTACAACGTACGGTTCTGGCAATTCATCTATGAAGGACTGAAATTCATGTTTGCTTAGTTTGTAGTGTGGAGGTATATAAATCGAGCAAATAGTGATAAGTTTGTTTAGCAAAACAATTCGAACCGCCACTGCTTCAAGGGCCGTTCGTAGCTGTAAATGTTGACATGCTATGCTCTTTTGGATTACAATTGCAACACCTCCCGATGATGCGATTGCATCATCGCGATCTTTGCGAAAAGTAACATGCTGTCGGAGAAAGTTTGTGTGTTGTGATTTGAGGTGTGTTTCCTGTAGACACAGCACTTTTGGATTGTGTTTGTGTATAATCTCTTGCACATCATCAAGGTTCCTAAGAAGACCTCTCACGTTCCACTGTATGATTTGTGTATCCATATTTAATGTAAGTTGGTGCTGTGTGTACGGAAACTGAAAGATGTCTTAGATTACAGAGCTCTTTCGAGGCCCTGTAATCGGGGTTTTGCCCTTTCTGGAGCGTTCGAGGGAGCCTCGCCGCTCCTTAGGCGCTTGGCGCGCCGTGAGGAAAGGTGTAGTGTCCATTGCCTCGTGTGAGGCGCCGGACACGTGCTCTTGCGAGCGAGAAGTTACTAGAGAGGGTCCCGCCTTGGAGGGCAAGACCCCTGCGCCCACCAGCCCGCAGGTCGATGAGGCTCCCTGAGGGATTTGGCTGCGCCGGCTGTTGCCAGCGCAGGAAGGGGCCGGGGAGGCCGGGGCAACCTCGGCTGCGCCAACCTTCGGGGTCGATGATCCCTCATTCAGGGTTGACGGAGCAGCGCTAGCTGCAACCGCCGTGGGGGCAGATGGCGTAGCTGCCGACTCACTGCCTGTGGGTCGGACAGCCGCCGGAGGCCGTTGTGACGCTGCCCCCTGACGCGCCACTTCGGCAAAGCTTTTCGTTGGCAAGTATGCTACCCGCCTGCGTGCCTCTTTGAATGATATGTTTTCCTTTACTTTGATTGTGACGATGTCTTTCTCTTTTTTCCAGGACGGGCACGACCGCGAGTATGCGGCGTGCTCGCCTTCACAGTTTACACAATGGAGAGTGTTCACGCAAGCTTCAGAAGTATGTTCGTGTGCACTGCACTTCGCACAGGTTTGACGGCCTCGGCAGCTCTGCGAACTGTGACCGAAGCGTTGGCATTTGAAACATCTAAGCGGATTTGGCACATATGGCCTTACACGGAGCTTGATGTACCCGGCCTCTACAGAGTCGGGCAGAATACTTGAGCCGAAAGTCAATATAAGGTGTTTGGTCTTGATTTCTTTGCTGTCACGCCTGATCTTAATTCTTTTAACATTGATAACGTTCTGGTCACTGAAGCCCTCCAAGAGTTCATCCTCCGTGAGCTCCAGCAAGTCATCGTCCGAGACAACACCGCGGCTTGTGTTCATGGTACGGTGCGGGGTTACTGTTATTTGGGTCTCGCCAAATGCGACAAGTTTCGGCAGCTTTTCATACTGCTTCTGGTTTTGGAGCTCCAAAAGGAGATCGCCACTTGACATTCTCGACACCTTATATCCTGTACCGAAAACTTCGGTCAAAGACTTGGAAACAAGGAACGGGGAAATGGATCGCACTAGTTTGTCTGGCTTTTCTGAGTGAATGACGTGAAATCGAGGAAAGTTGTGGACTTGTCGTCCGAAAAATTGAAAGAGCTCTTCGGTGCGCCCTCGTTTCTGAGGGCGATCAGGAAGTTTGGGGAAAGAGGTTTCCATGAAAATGTATAAAAATTCGGCAACAGCGCCGACCACCCACCACGGAGCCCAACGAGGGGACGCGGCAGAGCTTGCATGCAAGTCTGCACGACGCCAGCCGTACGCCGCCACTATAACCAAATATGGTGTACCCAAGGTTGGATAACCACACAGGGTTAACCCTTGCCGCCAGGAGAAAGGAAGTAAAAAGAAGAGAGAAGGAGACAGGAAAGGTAAAAAAGTGAGAGATAAAGACGAAGATTTGAGGAGGGAGAGACAGGAAAAGGCGACTGCCGATGTCCTCCAGGTGGGTCAGTCCGGGGGTGCCGTCTACGTGAAGCAGAGGCCAAAGGGGTGTGTTGCCTCCGCCGGGGGGCCTTAAAGGTCCGAACACCCAGCATCGGCTCAACCCCCAGGATCCCCCTTTCCCCAGACACGGCTAAGCCGCGCACGGCTACACGCGGGAGGGTCCAACCCTCGTGTGCTCGGGTACGTGGTGGCGCAACACACCAAACGCCTGCTTGCGCAGACGCCCCTGCGGGGAAAAAGAGCAGCATTGGCATGCTTTTCACGTCGTTTGGTACAAATCCACACGTGTGTTCTGCCAAAAGCACCATTTGCATGCATATCGTGTGCTTTTGCAGAAAACTGCATCCGCGTCTACCAAAAGTTGCATATGCCTGCTTAAAACGCGTTTTGGCACATGTCCATGTGCTGGTTCTAAAAAGAGCAGCATTGGCATGCTTTTCACGTCGTTTGGTAGAAATCCACACGAGCGTTCTGCCAAAAGCACCATTTGCATGCATATCGTGGGGTTTTGCAGAAAACTGCATCCGCGTCTACCAAAAAGTGCATGTGCTTGCTTAAAACGCGTTTTGGCACAAATCCATGTGCGGGTGCTAAAAAAAGCAGCATTGGCATGCTTTTCACGTCGTTTGGTAGAAATCCACATGCGCGTTCTGCCAAAAGCACCATTTGCATGCATATCGTGTGGTTTTGCAGAAAACTGCATCCGTGTGTACCTAAAGATGCATATGCATGCTTAAAACGCGTTTTGGCACAAATCCATGTGCGGGTGCTAAAAAGAGCAGCATTGGTATGCTTCTCACGTCGTTTGGTAGAAATCCACACGCGCGTTCTGCCAAAAGCACCATTTGCATGCATATCGTGTGGTTTTGCAGAAAACTTCATCCGCGTCTACCAAAACATGCATATGCATGCTTAAAACGCGTTTTGGCACAAATCCATGTGCGGGTGCTAAAAACAGCAACATTGGCATGCTTTTCACGTCGTTTGGTAGAAATCCACACGCGCGTACTGCCAAAAGCACCATTTGCATGCATATCGTGTGGTTTTGCAGAAAACTGCATCCGCGTCTACCAAAACTTGCATATGCATGCTTAAAACGCGTTTTGGCACAAATCCATGTGCTGGTTCTAAAAAGACCAGCATTGGCATGCTTTTCACGTTGTTTGGTAGAAATCCACACGAGCGTTCTGCCAAAAGCACCATTTGCATGCATATCGTGGGGTTTTGCAGAAAACTGCATCCGCGTCTACCAAAAGATGCATATGCATGGTTAAAACGCGTTTTGGCACAAATCCACGTGCGGGTTCTAAACAGAGCAGCATTGACATGCTTTTCACGTCGTTTGGTAGAAATCCACACGCCCGTTCTGCCAAAAGCACCATTTGCATGCATATCGTGTGGTTTTGCAGAAAACTGCATCCGCGTCTACCAAAACTTGCATATGCATGCTTAAAACGCGTTTTGGCACAAATCCATGTGCGGGTTCTAAAAAGAGCAGATTGGCCTGCTTTTCACGTCGTTTGGTAGAAATCCACACGCGCGTTCTGCCAAAAGCACCATTTGCAAGCATATCGTGTGGTTTTGCAGAAAACTGCATCCGCGTCTACCAAAAGTTGCATATGCATGCTTAAAACGCGTTTTGGCACAAATCCATGTGCGGCTTCTATAAAGAGCAGCATTGGCATGCTTTTCACGTCGTTTGGTAGAACTCCACACGCGCGTTCTGCCAAAAGCACCATTTGCATGCATATCGTGTGGTTTTGCAGAAAACTGCATCCGCGTCTACCAAAAGATGCATATGCATGCTTAAAACGCGTTTTGGCACAAATCCATGTGCGGGTGCTAAAAAGAGCAGCATTGGCATGCTTTTCACGTCGTTTGGTAGAAATCCACACAGGCGTTCTGCCAAAAGCACCATTTGCATGCATATCGTGTGCTTTTGCAGAAAACTGCATCCGCGTCTACCAAAAGTTGCATATGCCTGCTTAAAACGCGTTTTGGCACATATCCATGTGCTGGTTCTAAAAAGAGCAGCATTGGCATGCTTTTCACGTCGTTTGGTAGAAATCCACACGCGCGTTCTGCCAAAAGCACCATTTGCATGCATATCGTGTGGTTTTGCAGAAAACTGCATCCGCGTCTACCAAAAGCTTAAAACGCGTTTTGGCACAAATCCATGAGCGGGTTCTAAAAAGAGCAGCATTGGCATGCTTTTCACGTCGTTTGGTAGAAATCCACACGCGCGTTCTGCCAAAAGCCCCATTTGCATGCATATCGTGTGGTTTTGCAGAAAACTGCATCCGCGTCTACCAAAACTTGCATATGCATGCTTAAAACGCGTTTTGGCACAAATCCATGAGCGGGTTCTAAAAAGAGCAGCATTGGCATGCTTTTCACGTCGTTTGGTAGAAATCCACACGCGCGTTCTGCCAAAAGCCCCATTTGCATGCATATCGTGTGGTTTTGCAGAAAACTGCATCCGCGTCTACCAAAAGTTGCATATGCATGCTTAAAACGCGTTTTGGCACAAATCCATGTGCAGGTTCTAAAAAGAGCAGATTGGCCTGCTTTTCACGTCGTTTGGTAGAAATCCACACGCGCGTTCTGCCAAAAGCACCATTTGCAAGCATATCGTGTGGTTTTGCAGAAAACTGCATCCGCGTCTACCAAAAGTTGCATATGCATGCTTAAAACGCGTTTTGGCACAAATCCATGTGCGGCTTCTATAAAGAGCAGCATTGGCATGCTTTTCACGTCGTTTGGTAGAACTCCACACGCGCGTTCTGCCAAAAGCACCATTTGCATGCATATCGTGTGGTTTTGCAGAAAACTGCATCCGCGTCTACCAAAAGATGCATATGCATGCTTAAAACGCGTTTTGGCACAAATCCATGTGCGGCTTCTAAAAAGAGCAGCATTGGCATGCTTTTCACGTCGTTTGGTAGAAATCCACACGCGCGTTCTGCCAAAAGCACCATTTGCGTGTATATCGTGTGGTTTTGCAGAAAACTGCATCCGCGTCTAACAAAAGATGCATATGCATGCTTAAAACGCGTTTTGGCACAAATCCCTGTGCGGGTGCTAAAAAGAGCAGCATTGGCATGCTTTTCACGTCGTTTGGTAGAAATCCACACGCGCGTTCTGCCAAAAGCACCATTTGCATGCATATCGTGTGGTTTTGCAGAAAACTGCATCCGCGTCTACCAAAAGATGCATAAGCGTGGTTAAAACGCGTTTTGGCACAAATCCATGTGCGGGTTCTAAAAAGAGCAGCATTGGCATGCTTTTCACGTCGTTTGGTAGAAATCCACACGAGCGTTCTACCAAAAGCACCATTTGCATGCATATCGTGGGGTTTTGCAGAAAACTGCATCCGCATCTACCAAAAAGTGCATGTGCTTGCTTAAAACGCGTTTTGGCACAAATCCATGTGCGGGTGCTAAAAAAAGCAGCATTGGCATGCTTTTCACGTCGTTTGGTAGAAATCCACACGCGCGTTCTGCCAAAAGCACCATTTGCATGCATATCGTGTGGTTTTGCAGAAAACTGCATCCGTGTGTACCTAAAGATGCATATGCATGCTTAAAACGCGTTTTGGCACAAATCCATGTGCGGGTGCTAAAAAGAGCAGCATTGGTATGCTTCTCACGTCGTTTGGTAGAAATCCACACGCGCGTTCTGCCAAAAGCACCATTTGCATGCATATCGTGTGGTTTTGCAGAAAACTTCATCCGCGTCTACCAAAACATGCATATGCATGCTTAAAACGCGTTTTGGCACAAATCCATGTGCGGGTGCTAAAAACAGCAGCATTGGCATGCTTTTCACGTCGTTTGGTAGAAATCCACACGCGCGTACTGCCAAAAGCACCATTTGCATGCATATCGTGTGGTTTTACTAAAAACTGCATCCGCGTCTACCAAAAGTTGCATATGCATGCTTAACACGCGTTTTGGCACAAATCCATGTGCGGGTTCTAAAAAGAGCAGCATTGGCATGCTTTTCACGTCGTTTGGTAGAAATCCACACAGCGTTCTGCCAAAAACACTATTTGCATGCATATCGTGTGGTTTTGCAAACAACTGCATCCGCGTCTACCAAAAGATGCATATGCATGGTTAGAACGCGTTTTGGCACAAATCCACGTGCGGGTTCTAAACAGAGCAGCATTGGCATGCTTTTCACGTCGTTTGGTAGAAATCCACACAGCGTTCTGCCAAAAGCACTATTTGCATGCATATCGTGTGGTTTTGCAGACAACTGCATCCGCGTCTACCAAAAGATGCATATGCATGGTTAAAACGCGTTTTGGCACAAATCCACGTGCGGGTTCTAAACAGAGCAGCATTGGCATGCTTTTCACGTCGTTTGGTAGAAATCCACACGAGCGTTCTGCCAAAAGCACCATTTGCATGCATATCGTGGGGTTTTGCAGAAAACTGCATCCGCGTCTACCAAAAAGTGCATGTGCTTGCTTAAAACGCGTTTTGGCACAAATCCATGTGCAGGTGCTAAAAACAGCAGCATTGGCATGCTTTTCACGTCGTTTGGTAGAAATCTACACGCGCGTACTGCCAAAAGCACCATTTGCATGCATATCGTGTGGTTTTGCAGAAAACTGCATCCGCGTCTACCAAAAGTTGCATATGCATGCTTAACACGCGTTTTGGCACAAATCCATGTGCGGGTGCTAAAAAGAGCAGCATTGGTATGCTTCTCACGTCGTTTGGTAGAAATCCACAAGCGCGTTCTGCCAAAAGCACCATTTGCATGCATATCGTGTGGTTTTGCAGAAAACTTCATCCACGTCTACCAAAACATGCATATGCATGCTTAAAACGCGTTTTGGCACAAATCCATGTGCGGGTGCTAAAAACAGCAACATTGGCATGCTTTTCACCTCGTTTGGTAGAAATCCACACGCGCGTACTGCCAAAAGCACCATTTGCATGCATATCGTGTGGTTTTGCAGAAAACTGCATCCGCGTCTACCAAAAGATGCATATGCATGCTTAAAACGCGTTTTGGCACAAATCCATGTGCGGGTGCTAAAAAGAGCAGCATTGGCATGCTTTTCACGTCGTTTGGTAGAAATCCACACGCGCGTTCTGCCAAAAGCACCATTTGCGTGCATATCGTGTGGTTTTGCAGAAAACTGCATCCGTGTCTAACAAAAGATGCATATGCGTGCTTAAAACGCGTTTTGGCACAAATCCATGTGCGGGTGCTAAAAAGAGCAGCATTGGCATGCTTTTCACGTCGTTTGGTAGAAATCCACACGTGTGTTCTGCCAAAAGCACCATTTGCATGCATATCGTGTGCTTTTGCAGAAAACTGCATCCGCGTCTACCAAAAGTTGCATATGCCTGCTTAAAACGCGTTTTGGCACATATCCATGTGCTGGTTCTGATGATGAGTGGTGTTTAATGGCGCAAGGGCCAGGTTTGGCCAAAGAGCGCCATGACAGGTGGTAATGTTGACGATGTGTTGTGGGTGACGTGCCTAATGAACTCATCATGGTAGGTGAGATATGGCTGTAAAATGGCCTAAAACTTCCGCGGTAAGTGGAGTAGAATACATAGGTGCTAAAATAATGATGATGACTAGGGTGTGATATGGGCTATGGCAATGGACTTTCGTTAAAACATGATGCAATAAAACTTAACACTCACAAGAGAGTTTCAAGAGAGCCCTTGAATGCAGGGCTGTTAGTCGTGTGCTTAAAAGTTACCTGGCCAGATGATTTTCAGTGTGTCCGTTTCGGCTAAAAACTCTAAGACTGTTTGCAGGTTAAAAAGAGGTTCATCGCTAAGAAAAAATGCAGGGTGAAGGGGTAAATTCTCGCGATATGCAGCAGGGAAATACTTTTTCCTCTCTGTTTCTATTGCAGGGCACTCAATAAGAGCATGGAGGACAGTGAGATTATAGCCGCACTTAGCACAAGTTGGAGGATCGCCCCCAGTCAAGAGATGAGAGTGGGTGCCGTATGTGTGGCCTATCCTTAATCGGCAGAGAAGTACTTCCTTGTACCTTGCTATTTTCCCATTTATCCAGTTCCCCAGTTTTGGCTTTATTATATGAAGCTTGTTCATTTTTTGTGTATCCCATTCGCCCTGCCAGTGATTCCTCAATTTACTGCGTAGAAAGGGTTTTAGGTCTGTAGCAGGGATGGGGATATTTGAATCTGCATCGCTAAAAATTACTGACCTAGCACTTTCGTCAGCAGCTTCGTTGCCTTTTATACCTTTGTGACCAGGTACCCAGCATATTATAATCGATTGATTGCACATATATGCGGAACATAACAAGCTATACAGCTCATTAAAAACCGAGTTCTTATGCTTTTGTAAGCTAATTAGGGCTCTCACTACACTTAATGAGTCTGTGAAGACAATAGCCTTGGCGATATTTTTTAGCCGTATGTGTTGAATAGCCTTAAGTATGGCGTATGCTTCTGCTGTAAAGATACTGGTGTGTGGGTTTAGTGGTCCAGATGTTGAAAGTGAGGGTCCCAGAGCTGCGTAAGCAACACCAGTTGGAGACTTCGAAGCATCTGTGTAAAATTCATCACATGAGTACTTTTCCTTGAGTTCTATAAAATGCGAATATATGTGTGCCTCCGGGGCTCGTTTCGATATTTCTAAGAAAGAGATGTCGCATTGGATAGTCTGCCACTCCCAAGGCGGTGGAAGCCGTGTAGGAGCCATTAAGTCATTGTGTAAAAGAGGGACCCCCGTTTTTTCTGATAGTGCTTCCAACCGGAGGGACAGAGGAGGCCTACTGGCTGGGCGGTTACGAAACAGCCTAGCAGTGGACAAGTCACATATAGTGAAATGACAAGGATGTTTAACATCTGACCTAACTTTAAGGGCGTAGGAGAAAGTTAAATATGTCCTTTGGTAGTGCAACGACCATTCGTTTGACTCGACGTAGAGGCTTTGCACAGGGCTAGTCCTAAAGGCGCCTGTAGCAAGGCGGATACCTAAGTGGTGAATGGGATCAAGCATTTTCAGAGCACTAGGTCCGGCAGAATTGTAGACTATTGCTCCGTAGTCAAGGCGAGTTAATATTAGACTTTTGTAGAGCTTTAAGAGGCACCGCCTGTCGCTTCCCCAAGATGTACGTGACAAGAGCTTCAGCAAGTTCATAGACTTGAGGCACTTTGATTTCAGGTACTTCAAGTGTGGTACAAAAGTCAGCTTACTATCTAAAAGGATTCCGAGAAATTTGTGTTCATGGCTCACAGATAGCCGTTCTCCATTTAAATCTATTGCGGGGTCCGCCATTATGCCTCTCTTGTTAGAAAATAGGACGCATGTACTTTTGTGTGGGTTTAGTTTGAAACCGTTTTGGTCCGCCCACTTAGATAATTTATTTATGCAAAGCTGTACTTGTCGCTCGCAGATACTTAGGTTGCATGATTTGAAGCCTATCTGGATGTCATCCACATATACGGAATAAAACATTGTATGTGGTATGGCAGTCTGGATCGAATTCATTTTGACAATAAAAAGAGTGCAGCTCAGCACACCACCTTGTGGAACACCGGCCTCTTGCGTAAATGGACGAGACAGAACGTTACCAACTCTAACACGGAACGTCCGATTGGAGAGGTAACTCTGAATCACGTTCAGCAAGTTGCCTCGAACTCCCATTTCAGACAGGTCACGGAGGATTCCATAGCGCCAGGTTGTGTCGTATGCCTTTTCCATATCTAAAAATACTGACAGGAAGAACTGTTTGCGGACAAAGGCATCACGGATATTTGTCTCGATGCGGACAAGGTGATCTGTTGTGGATCTGCGCTCCCTAAAACCGCACTGTAAGGGATCGAGTATTTTGTTGCTTTCAAGAAAATGGATGAGGCGACGGTTAATCATCTTTTCAAATAATTTGCATAGACAACTAGTGAGAGCTATAGGTCTATAACTGTTGGGTGAGGAAGGGTCCTTGCCCTCTTTGAGAATAGGGATTACGATTGCTTCTTTCCAGACAGAAGGAATGTATCCGGCAGAGAACATGGAATTGAAGAGTGACAGCAGTGTTTTTTGGGTTTCAGGGTGTAAGTGTCTAATCATCTCATACATTATTCTGTCACTTCCTGGAGCGGACTTGTTGCAACAGTTCAGTGAGGCTTGGAACTCAGCCATTCCAAATGGACGATTGTATACTTCATTGGAAGTGCCTTTCCCACCCAGTGTCATCTGTTCTGCTTGTCGCCGTAATTTTAGGAATGTATCTGTGTAATGAGATGTACTGGAAATGTGTTCGAAATGTGCTCCTAGACAGTCAGCCTGGTCCTGAAGAGTATCTGTTTGCGTGTTTACTAATGGTAGGGGATGAGTATCGCGGCCTTTTATTTTGTTTACTCTGTTCCAAGCTTTTCTTTCGTCTGTATATGAATTAATACTAGAGATGTATTTCTGCCAGCTTTCCCTTTTGGCAAGGCGGCGCGTCCTTCTACCTTCTGATTTTATTTTCTTGAAGCTGATCAAGTTCTCGGTAGTTGGGCAGTCGCGAAGGCGACCCCAAGCCTTATTTTGAATTTTGCGGGCTTCCCTACACTGCTCATTCCACCAAGGAATGCGTCGTTTAGAGGGTGATCCATTCGTTTGAGGGATACATATTGATGCAGCTTCTGTTATAAACGCCGTCAAATATGACACTCTATCATCGATTGAGAGAGTACAGATGTCATCCAAGGTCAAATGTGTCAGCTCTCTGTATCGTTTCCAGTCAGCACAGTCGACCTTCCAACGGGGCAGATGTGGAGAAAACTTATCGCTTTTTGTTAATTTTAAAAGAATTGGGAAATGGTCACTCCCATATGGATTTTTGATCACGTTCCACTCCAGGTAGGGCACTAATGTACTTGATGTTATGCTTAAGTCAATGGATGAGAACGTTTTGTTGGCCACGCTGTAGAATGTGGGTTCTTTCTTGTTTAGTATGCATGCATTGGAAGATAAAAGGAAGTTTTCTAATAAGCGCCCTCTCGTATCACAACATGAACCTCCCCAGAGGGTGTTATGTGCATTTAAATCGCCTACTAGAATGTAAGGTTCAGGGAGTTCTGCAATAAAGCTCTCGAATTCTGTTCTGGAAAGTTGATGGCTCGGAGGAATGTAGAGAGAGCAAACAGTAACTAGCTTATCAAATAGCACGGCTCTGATTGCCACTGCCTCAAGGGGCGTTTGCAGATGTAAATGCTTACAGGCGATACCCTTATCAACTATAATAGCAACACCGCCTGACGAGGCGTAGGCGTCACTGCGATCTTTGCGGTAAATGGCGTACTGTTTGAGAAAGTTAGTATGTGAAAGATTGAGGTGTGTCTCTTGCACACACAGCACCCTTGGATTAAACTTGCGAAGGAGTTCCTTAATGTCATCAAGATTATGTATTAGACCTCTAACATTCCAATGCATTACCTGTGTGGCCATATTGGAAGTGTTTTATGGTGTGTGTAAAGAGATATGGATTAGGTTGGCTCAAGGGACCTTTCCAGGCCCCTTGACGCGGGGTATTTCTTTTTTCTTGGCGCGCTCCAGGGAGCAACGCCGTTCCTTCGGCGTGTGAGACGCCGGAGAAGTTTTCGTTACATCCATCGCCTCGTCAGAGGCGCTGGATGACGCCCGCTCAGCGGGCACGCGTGGGGGTTTTTCGGGCCTGTCCGCACGAGCAGTGGCCCTAGGACCGGCAGGCTCGGAAGTCTGCTGGCCCTTCGTGGTAGGGGGCGGAGGAGCAGTGGCTGCTTCCGCCAGGGGGGCTGATGGCGTAACCGCCGTCACACTCCGTGTGACTTGCGCGGCCGCCAGAGGATGTGGCGCTGCCCCCCGGCGCGTCACATCACTGTAGGACGGATTCGGTTGGTTATGTACAGAAAAACGCTTGCGCGCTTCCGGAAAAGAAATGTTTAGTCTGACCTTCAGTTCGATTATTTGTTTTTCTTTTTTCCATGACGGGCACGATCGCGAATAGGCGGGGTGGTCTCCGTCACAGTTAGCGCAGTGGGTTGTAGAAGAACAGGTGTCCGATGTGTGGTCTTTAGATGCACATTTTGCACAAGTAGCACGCCCTCGGCAGCTCAGACCCATGCCCAAAACGCTGACATTTGAAGCATCGGCGCGGATTGGGGATGTACGGTCGTACGCGTAGTTTGCAATATCCCGTCTCTAATGAATCAGGTAGTTCACTTGTTCCAAATGTTATTATTAGATGTTTTGTTGGAATTTCCTTGTCGTCACGCCTTAACTTAATTCGTTGCACCTTTACTACGTTTTGTTCTTGCCATCCTTCCAACAGTTCGCTCTCACTAAGTTCAAGGAGGTCGTCATCAGAAATGACACCACGTACAGTGTTCATTGACCGGTGGGGGCCCACAGAGACTGGAATGTCACCGAACGCAACAAGTTTGGTCAGTTTGCTGTATTGGAGCTTGTCACGCACTTCCAGAAGAAGGTCGCCGCTTCCCATCTTAGTTACTTTGTAACCAGAGCCGATTGCTTCAGTCAGACATTTTGCGACCACAAATGGGGATATTGTGCGAACTGTTTTGGTTTCATGCTGGCTATGTATTACATGGTATTTGGGGAAAATTTCTTTCGGTTTCAAGAGGAAGTTGAAAGTTTCATCGGTGCGCCCCCTCTTCAGGGAGCGATCAAGGAGTGGGGGGAAATTTGAAGCCATATATAGAATTGCTGTATTCGGCAGGAATGCCCGCCGCCCACCTCGGAGCCCAACCTGGGGACGCCACAGGATTAGAAACATTCTATTCTGCGTACGCCAGCGGTACAATCCCACTATAACCTAATATAAATACCCAAGACTGGATATATTACACAAGGTTAACCCTTGCCGCCAGGAAAATAACGAAGTAATAAGAAGTGAAGAGAAGACAGGAGAGATAGAAAAGTAAGAGATAAAGACGAAGATTCGAGAGGAAGAGATAGGAAGAGGCGACTGCCGATTTCCCCCGGGTGGGTCAGTCCGGGGGTGCCGTCTATGTGAAGCAGAGGCCAAAGGGGTGTGTTGCCTCCGCCGGGGGGCCTTAAAGGTCCAAACACCCAGCATCGGCTCAACCCCCAGGATCCCCTTTTCCCCAGACACGGCTAAGCCGCGCACGGCTACACGCGGGAGGGTCCAACCCTCGTGTGCTCGGGTCCGTGGTGTCGCCACACACCAAACGCCTGCTGACGCAGACGCCCCTGCGGGGCATGTGCTGGTTCTAAAAAGAGCAGCATTGGCATGCTTTTCACGTCGTTTGGTAGAAATCCACACGCGCGTTCTGCCAAAAGCACCATTTGCATGCATATCGTGTGGTTTTGCAGAAAACTGCATCCGCGTCTACCAAAAGCTTAAAACGCGTTTTGGCACAAATACATGAGCGGGTTCTAAAAAGAGCAGCATTGGCATGCTTTTCACGTCGTTTGGTAGAAATCCACACGCGCGTTCTGCCAAAAGCCCCATTTGCATGCATATCGTGTGGTTTTGCAGAAAACTTCATCCGCGTCTACCAAAACTTGCATATGCATGCTTAAAACGCGTTTTGGCACAAATCCATGTGCGGCTTCTAAAAAGAGCAGCATTGGCATGCTTTTCATGTCGTTTGGTAGAAATCCACACGCGCGTTCTGCCAAAAGCACCATTTGCGTGCATATCGTGTGGTTTTGCAGAAAACTGCATCCGTGTCTAACAAAAGATGCATATGCATGCTTAAAACGCGTTTTGGCACAAATCCCTGTGCGGGTGCTAAAAAGAGCAGCATTGGCATGCTTTTCACGTCGTTTGGTAGAAATCCACACGTGTGTTCTGCCAAAAGCACCATTTGCATGCATATCGTGTGCTTTTGCAGAAAACTGCATCCGCGTCTACCAAAAGTTGCATATGCCTGCTTAAAACGCGTTTTGGCACATGTCCCTGTGCTGGTTCTAAAAAGAGCAGCATTGGCATGCTTTTCACGTCGTTTGGTAGAAATCCACACGAGCGTTCTGCCAAAAGCACCATTTGCATGCATATCGTGGGGTTTTGCAGAAAACTGCATCCGCGTCTACCAAAAAGTGCATGTGCTTGCTTAAAACGCGTTTTGGCACAAATCCATGTGCGGGTGCTAAAAAAAGCAGCATTGGCATGCTTTTCACGTCGTTTGGTAGAAATCCACACGCGCGTTCTGCCAAAAGCACCATTTGCATGCATATCGTGTGGTTTTGCAGAAAACTGCATCCGTGTGTACCTAAAGATGCATATGCATGCTTAAAACGCGTTTTGGCACAAATCCATGTGCGGGTGCTAAAAAGAGCAGCATTGGTATGCTTCTCACGTCGTTTGGTAGAAATCCACACGCGCGTTCTGCCAAAAGCACCATTTGCATGCATATCGTGTGGTTTTGCAGAAAACTTCATCCGCGTCTACCAAAACATGCATATGCATGCTTAAAACGCGTTTTGGCACAAATCCATGTGCGGGTGCTAAAAACAGCAACATTGGCATGCTTTTCACGTCGTTTGGTAGAAATCCACACGCGCGTACTGCCAAAAGCACCATTTGCATGCATATCGTGTGGTTTTGCAGAAAACTGCATCCGCGTCTACCAAAACTTGCATATGCATGCTTAAAACGCGTTTTGGCACAAATCCATGTGCTGGTTCTAAAAAGACCAGCATTGGCATGCTTTTCACGTTGTTTGGTAGAAATCCACACGAGCGTTCTGCCAAAAGCACCATTTGCATGCATATCGTGGGGTTTTGCAGAAAACTGCATCCGCGTCTACCAAAAGATGCATATGCATGGTTAAAACGCGTTTTGGCACAAATCCACGTGCGGGTTCTAAACAGAGCAGCATTGGCATGCTTTTCACGTCGTTTGGTAGAAATCCACACGCCCGTTCTGCCAAAAGCACCATTTGCATGCATATCGTGTGGTTTTGCAGAAAACTGCATCCGCGTCTACCAAAACTTGCATATGCATGCTTAAAACGCGTTTTGGCACAAATCCATGTGCGGGTTCTAAAAAGAGCAGATTGGCCTGCTTTTCACGTCGTTTGGTAGAAATCCACACGCGCGTTCTGCCAAAAGCACCATTTGCAAGCATATCGTGTGGTTTTGCAGAAAACTGCATCCGCGTCTACCAAAAGTTGCATATGCATGCTTAAAACGCGTTTTGGCACAAATCCATGTGCGGCTTCTATAAAGAGCAGCATTGGCATGCTTTTCACGTCGTTTGGTAGAAATCCACACGCGCGTTCTGCCAAAAGCACCATTTGCATGCATATCGTGTGGTTTTGCAGAAAACTGCATCCGTGTGTACCTAAAGATGCATATGCATGCTTAAAACGCGTTTTGGCACAAATCCATGTGCGGGTGCTAAAAAGAGCAGCATTGGTATGCTTCTCACGTCGTTTGGTAGAAATCCACACACGCGTTCTGCCAAAAGCACCATTTGCATGCATATCGTGTGGTTTTGCAGAAAACTTCATCCGCGTCTACCAAAACATGCATATGCATGCTTAAAACGCGTTTTGGCACAAATCCATGTGCGGGTGCTAAAAAGAGCAGCATTGGCATGCTTTTCACGTCGTTTGGTAGAAATCCACACGTGTGTTCTGCCAAAAGCACCATTTGCATGCATATCGTGTGCTTTTGCAGAAAACTGCATCCGCGTCTACCAAAAGTTGCATATGCCTGCTTAAAACGCGTTTTGGCACATATCCATGTGCTGGTTCTAAAAAGAGCAGCATTGGCATGCTTTTCACGTCGTTTGGTAGAAATCCAACGCGCGTTCTGCCAAAAGCACCATTTGCATGCATATCGTGTGGTTTTGCAGAAAACTGCATCCGCGTCTACCAAAAGCTTAAAACGCGTTTTGGCACAAATCCATGAGCGGGTTCTAAAAAGAGCAGCATTGGCATGCTTTTCACGTCGTTTGGTAGAAATCCACACGCGCGTTCTGCCAAAAGCCCCATTTGCATGCATATCGTGTGGTTTTGCAGAAAACTGCATCCGCGTCTACCAAAACTTGCATATGCATGGTTAAAACGCGTTTTGGCACAAATCCACGTGCGGGTGCTAAAAAGAGCAGCATTGGCATGCTTTTCACGTCGTTTGGTAGAAATCCACACGTGTGTTCTGCCAAAAGCACCATTTGCATGCATATCGTGTGCTTTTGCAGAAAACTGCATCCGCGTCTACCAAAAGTTGCATATGCCTGCTTAAAACGCGTTTTGGCACATATCCATGTGCTGGTTCTAAAAAGAGCAGCATTGGCATGCTTTTCACGTCGTTTGGTAGAAATCCACACGCGCGTTCTGCCAAAAGCACCATTTGCATGCATATCGTGTGGTTTTGCAGAAAACTGCATCCGCGTCTACCAAAAGCTTAAAACGCGTTTTGGCACAAATCCATGAGCGGGTTCTAAAAAGAGCAGCATTGGCATGCTTTTCACGTCGTTTGGTAGAAATCCACACGCGCGTTCTGCCAAAAGCCCCATTTGCATGCATATCGTGTGGTTTTGCAGAAAACTGCATTCGCGTCTACCAAAACTTGCATATGCATGCTTAAAACGCGTTTTGGCACAAATCCATGATGATGATGATGATATGTGGTGTTTAATGGCGCAAGGGCCAGGTTTGGCCAAAGAGCGCCATGACAAGTGGTGATGTTGACGATGTATTATGGAGATGTGACTTGGCTGTAAAGTGGCCTAAAAAATTGTCGCTGTAAAGTGCGTAAAATCTACGTGCTATAAAATTATGGCGATGACTAATGACGAATACTCTAAACACTAAAATCCATCGTAGAATAATGATGCAAAATATAAAATATATAAGATGGTAAAATTACTTTGAGCACTGCTGCCTCGCCTGAGCCCTTGAACCACAAGGGCCTAGAGGCATGTGCTATTCAAAATAATGATCACAGCGACATCCTCTGAAGAGAGGAAGCGCTACGAACATGTGGGGCTAAAAACATGCAAAACAACATCTTTCAGAAAACTTAAGACTGCGTTAGTGTCAAATAGAGGTTCCGGGCCGAGTAACATAACAGGATGAAGGGGGATGCGCTGCCGGTATGCTAAGGGAAAATGCTTCTTTCTTTCATGTTCGGCTTCCCGACACTCCAGGAGGACGTGGAGGACGGTCAGCCTCTCACCGCATCTACCGCAGGTTGGAGGCTCGTTTCCCGTGAGTAAAAAGTTATGTGTGCCAAAAGTGTGTCCTATTCTTAGCCGACAGAATAGGACATCTGTCCGGCGGGATTTTGTTACAGGAGGCCAGAAACCTAATTGTGGCTTTATTACATGCAGTTTATTATTTATTTCTTCGTCCCACATACGTTGCCAGTGGCTTCGCAGTTTCCTTCTTAAGAAAGGCTTCAGGTCTGTGACAGGGACCGAAGCAGTAGGATTATCTGCATGCAATGAGATTGATGTGGCCATCTGGTCAGCTAGAACGTTTCCCTCGATGCCCCTATGTCCAGGCACCCAGCATATGATCACATGTTGGTTAGATATATATGATTTGCACAGTGCGGAGTAAAGTTCAATAACTACTGGATTTTTATGATTACAGAAAGACATCAAGGCCTTCACAACACTGAGGGAGTCCGTATATATCACTGATTTCGGGAGTTGTGATTTGTTTATACGCTTTACGGCCGAGAGCAGTGCGTAGGCCTCAGCCGTAAAGATGCTAGTTTCCGGGTGCAGTACGTCGGATTCCGAGAAGGATGGACCGACGGCTGCATAGGACACCCCGTCGTGTGACTTTGATGCGTCTGTGTAGAACTCCGTGCAGGAGTATTTGTGCTGGAGTTCCCGGAAATGCATCTTGATTTCAATCTCTGGAGCATGCTTTGTGACTTCCACGAAAGATATATCACATTGTATGAGCTGCCACTCCCAAGGAGGTAGCAGCTTGGCTGGATGCATTAGGCGAAGCTCGAGGAGTGGAACGTGCATTTCTTCACTAAGCTCCCTCACACGCAGCGAGAAAGGCTGTCTTACGGAGGGACGATTGCGAAAGAGTGTAGCATATGTCATGTCATGAATGGTATTAAAACAGGGATGTTGAGGATTTGAGTGGACTTTCAGAAAATATGTATGGCTGATGTATGTTCTCTGGATATGAAGAGACCACTCATTCGATTCTGCATATAAACTTTGTATGGGACTCGTTCTGAATGCGCCAGTGGCCAGACGGATTCCTAGATGGTGGACCGGATCTAGCATCTTTAGCGCGCTCGGGGCTGCAGAATGATAGATCACGGCACCATAGTCTAGTCGTGACCGGATGAGGCTCTTATAGATATTCATTAGACACTTTCTGTCACTACCCCACGTAGTCTGGGATAGAAGTTTGATTATGTTCATTGTTTTCAGACATTTTTCTTTAAGATATTTAATGTGGGGCACGAAAGTGAGTCTGTAGTCAAGGATGACACCTAGGAATTTGTGCTCTTTGCTGATAGGTATTCGTTGTCCACACAGTTCTAAGGAAGGATCCGGAGCCAGGCCTCTCTTTCTTGTAAAAAGAACGCAAGAGTTTTTGTTAGGATTGATCTTAAATCCATTCTTGTCTGCCCACACTGAGACTTTATTCAGGCCATGCTGTACCTGTCTCTCGCAGACTGCGAGGTTACAAGATTTGAAAGCTATTTGAATGTCGTCCACGTAAACAGAGTAAAACATGGCGGGTGGTAAGGATGCACGAAGCGTGTTCATCTTCACGATAAAAAGCGTGCAGCTGAGCACGCCTCCTTGGGGTACGCCCGTTTCTTGGGTAAAAGGGCGTGAGAGTGCATTGCCGACTTTTACCCGGAAGGTACGGTTTGACAGATAGCTTTTTATTATATTAAACATATTACCGTGGATGCCCATTTCTGACAAGTCTCTTAGGATTCCGTAACGCCACGTCGTATCGTACGCCTTCTCCATATCGAGGAATATGGATAAGAAGAATTGTTTGTGTACAAACGCGTCCCGGATATTTGCTTCTACACGTACAAGGTGGTCAGTTGTGGAGCGTCCTTCTCGGAAGCCACACTGATAAGGATCAAGAATTTTGCTCTGTTCAAGGAAAAAGATGAGTCGCCGATTTATCATTTTTTCGAACACCTTACAAATGCAACTTGTGAGGGCTATCGGGCGGTAACTCGCCACTGAGGAAGGGTCTTTTCCTTGTTTCAAAACAGGGACCACAATGGCTTCCTTCCACGCAATTGGAAGGTGCCCTGCATCCCAGATGGTGTTGAAGAGTGTGAGTAGTGTGACTTTCGTATCATTGTGTAAATTTTTGAGCATTTCGTACATGATTCGATCCGATCCTGGTGCGGAGCTCTTGCATGCGCTCAAGGCAGCTCTCAATTCAGCAATACTAAAAGGACGGTTGTAAGGCTGATTTTCTCGATCTTTTGTTGTTAGTGGCTTACGTTCTTCTGTTTGTTTGTATTTGAGAAAGGACTGTGTATAATTTGTTTCACTTGACACGCTCTCAAAATACTCCCCAAGTGAGTCTGCCTGGTCTTGCAGGGTATCGCCTTGTGTTTTTACCAGGGGGAGTGAATATGTTTCCCGCCCTCTAATCCTATTAACTCTGTTCCAAGCTTTGGCCTCATCCCTAAACGAGTTAATACTCGATAAAAACTTGTGCCAGCTTTCTCTTCTGGCCTGTCGGCGGGTTCGTCTGCCTTGGGATTTTACTTTTTTAAAGTTGACAAGATTCTCAGCGGTGGGAGAAGCTCGCAGCAACCCCCACGCCTTGTTCTGGTTCTTACGGGCGGTCCGACATTCACTGTTCCACCACGGTACACGTGGTTTGCATGCCAAACCACTTACTTCGGTTATGCAATGTGATGCGGCATCTATTATGAATGCTGTAAGATAATCCACAGCAGCATCAATTTCTAAAGAAGATAGGTCAGCCCATGATATGCTAGAGAGTGTTCGAAATTTCTGCCAGTCGGCTGTGTCTATCTTCCACCTAGGAGTTTGTGGAGGACATTCGTTTTCTTTAGATGTTCTTATCAGTATGGGGAAGTGGTCGCTCCCGTAAGGATTTTCCATAGCTTCCCATTCGAGTTCAGGCAATATACACGGGGAAACTAGGCTGAGGTCAATTGATGAAAATGTTCTGTTGGCGAGAGAATAATATGTGGGTGCCTTCTTATTCAGCAGGCATGTACCAGAAGAGAAGAGGAACTGTTCAACAAGACGACCTCGCGCATCTATACGAGAGTCGCCCCACAGGCTGTTGTGCGCATTGAAATCCCCAAGTACAACGTACGGTTCTGGCAATTCATCTATGAAGGACTGAAATTCATGTTTGCTTAGTTTGTAGTGTGGAGGTATATAAATCGAGCAAATAGTGATAAGTTTGTTTAGCAAAACAATTCGAACCGCCACTGCTTCAAGGGCCGTTCGTAGCTGTAAATGTTGACATGCTATGCTCTTTTGGATTACAATTGCAACACCTCCCGATGATGCGATTGCATCATCGCGATCTTTGCGAAAAGTAACATGCTGTCGGAGAAAGTTTGTGTGTTGTGATTTGAGGTGTGTTTCCTGTAGACACAGCACTTTTGGATTGTGTTTGTGTATAATCTCTTGCACATCATCAAGGTTCCTAAGAAGACCTCTGACGTTCCACTGTATGATTTGTGTATCCATATTTAAAGTAAGTTGGTGCTGTGTGTACGGAAACTGAAAGATGTCTTAGATTACAGAGCTCTTTCGAGGCCCTGTAATCGGGGTTTTGCCCTTTCTGGAGCGTTCGAGGGAGCCTCGCCGCTCCTTAGGCGCTTGGCGCGCCGTGAGGAAAGGTGTAGTGTCCATTGCCTCGTGTGAGGCGCCGGACACGTGCTCTTGCGAGCGAGAAGTTACTAGAGAGGGTCCCGCCTTGGAGGGCAAGACCCCTGCGCCCACCAGCCCGGAGGTCGATGAGGCTCCCTGAGGGATTTGGCTGCGCCGGCTGTTGCCAGCGCAGGAAGGGGCCGGGGAGGCCGGGGCAACCTCGGCTGCGCCAACCTTCGGGGTCGATGATCCCTCATTCAGGGTTGACGGAGCAGCGCTAGCTGCAACCGCCGTGGGGGCAGATGGCGTAGCTGCCGACTCACTGCCTGTGGGTCGGACAGCCGCCGGAGGCCGTTGTGACGCTGCCCCCTGACGCGCCACTTCGGCAAAGCTTTTCTTTGGCAAGTATGCTACCCGCCTGCGTGCCTCTTTGAATGATATGTTTTCCTTTACTTTGATTGTGACTATGTCTTTCTCTTTTTTCCAGGACGGGCACGACCGCGAGTATGCGGCGTGCTCGCCTTCACAGTTTACACAATGGAGAGTGTTCACGCAAGCTTCAGAAGTATGTTCGTGTGCACTGCACTTCGCACAGGTTTGACGGCCTCGGCAGCTTTGCGAACTGTGACCGAAGCGTTGGCATTTGAAACATCTAAGCGGATTTGGCACATATGATGATGTGTGGTTTTTTTGTGGCGCAAGGGCCAGGTTTGGCCAAAGAGCGCCATGACAAGTTGTAATGTTGATGATGTATTATGGAAGATGTGACTTGGCTGAAAAGTGGCCTAAAAATATTCGCTGTAGAGTGCGTAAAATTAACTTGTTATAAAATTATGGCGATGACAGATGACGAATACTATGAACACTAAAATCCATCGTGAAAGAATGATGCAGAATAGAAAATATATGAGATGGTAAAAATGCCTGGAGCACTGTTGCCTCGCCAGAGCCCTTCAAACACAAGGGCCTAGAGGCACGTGCTACACGAAAGAAATATCGCAGCGCCATCCTCTGAAGAGAGAAGACGCTACGAACATGTTGGGCTAACAACATGCAACACAACATCTTTCAGATAACTTAGGACTGCGTTAGTGTCGAAGAGCGGTTCTGGGCCGAGTAACATTACAGGATGAAGGGGAATATGCTGCCGGTATGCAAACGGAAAATGTTTCTTTCTGTCAGATTCGGCTTTCCGACACTCCAGGAGGACATGGAGGACGGTCAGCCTCTCCCCGCATCTACCGCAAGTTGGAGGCTCGTTTCCCGTGAGTAAGAAGTTATGTGTTCCAAAAGTGTGTCCTATTCTAAGACGGCAGAATAGGACATCTGTCCTGCGGGATTTTGTTACAGGAGGCCAGAAACCTAATTGTGGCTTGATCACGTGCAGTTTGTTATTTACTTCTGCGTCCCACTTACGTTGCCAGTGGTTTCGCAGTTTCCTTCTTAAGAAAGGCTTCAGGTCCGTGACAGGGACCGAAGCAGTAGGACTGACTGTATGCAATGAAATTGATGTGGCCATCTGGTCTGCTAGAACGTTACCCTCGATGCCCCTATGTCCAGGCACCCAGCATATAATGACATGCTGGTTAGACATATACGCTCTACAGAGGACGGAATAGAGCTCAGTAATTACGGGGTTTCTGTGTTTACAGTGTGACTTCAAGGCTTTTACCACGCTTAAGGAGTCTGTAAATAAAATTGTTTTTTGAATATTTGATTTTCTGATATGTTTCATAGCCGACAGTAGTGCATGGGCCTCAGCCGTAAATATGCTTGTTTCAGGGTGCAGTACACCGGATTCCGAGAAGGATGGGCCAATGGCTGCGTAGGACACCCCGGCATGCGACTTAGAAGCGTCTGTATAAAACTCTGTGCACGAGTACTTGTACTGGAGCTCCAAGAAGTGCATTTTGATGTGTGTCTCTGACGCATGTTTAGTGACCTGTACAAAGGATGTGTCACATTCTATCAGCTGCCACTCCCAGGGTGGTACTAGCTTAGCTGGAGGCATTAGGCGTTGGTCGAAAACTGGGACATCCATTTCCGTGCTAAGTTCTCTTGCACGCAGTGAGAAAGGAAGTCTCACAGAGGGTCTGTTATGAAAAAGTGTTTCACATGTCAAGTCGTTAACGGTTGTGAAACACGGATGTTCCTTATTAGAGCGCACTTTCAGAAAATAGTTGAAGCTGATGTAAGTTCTCCGAAAATGGAGTGACCACTCATCGGACTCAACATACAAACTTTCAACAGGGCTTGTTCTAAATGCCCCAGTGGCCAGACGGATTCCCAGATGGTGCACGGGGTCTAACATCTTTAGCGCGCTCGGGGCGGCAGAGTGATACACTGCGGCTCCATAGTCTATTCGCGACCGAACTAGGCTCCTGTAAAGATTCAACAGGCACTTCCTGTCGCTACCCCATGTTGTGTATGATAGGATTTTAAGTAGGTTCATTGTTTTTAGACATTTTTCTTTAACGTGTTTTATGTGAGGAATGAAAGTGAGCCTAGAGTCAAGAATAACACCAAGGAATTTGTGTTCTTTGCTGACAGGAATTTGGTGTCCGCCCAGTTCTACACAAGGATCTGGGACCAGGCCTCTCTTTCTTGTGAAGAGAACACAAGCACTTTTGTGGGGGTTGACCTTAAATCCGTTTTCGTCTGCCCACTTGGAAACCTTGTTCAAGCCTTGCTGTACCTGTCTTTCGCATACTGTAAGGTTGCAGGATTTGAAGCCTATTTGTATATCATCTACGTATACGGAATAAAAAATGGCAGGTGGTAGTGAAGCACGTAGCGTGTTCATCTTTACGATAAAGAGAGTGCAGCTGAGCACGCCTCCCTGGGGTACACCAGTTTCTTGCGTAAAGGGACGTGAGAGTTCATTGCCGACTTTTACTCGGAAGGTACGATTTGACAAATAGCTTTCAATTGTGTTCAGCATATTTCCACGGATGCCAATTGCCGACAGGTCTCGTAAGATCCCGTAACGCCATGCCGTGTCATATGCCTTCTCCATATCGAGGAATATCGATAGAAGAAACTGTTTATGTATAAAGGCATCGCGGATATTTCCTTCCACGCGCACAAGATGATCGGTTGTGGACCGCCCTTCTCGGAATCCACACTGATAAGGATCGAGTATATTGTTGAGCTCAAGGAAATGTATAAGTCTGCGATTTATCATTTTTTCAAAAAGCTTACACAGACAATTAGTTAGCGCTATCGGACGGTAACTAGCCGCCAAGGAAGGGTCTTTTCCCTGCTTTAGGACAGGAACCACAATCGCTTCTTTCCATGTGGATGGGAGGTATCCCGAAGCCCAAATAGTATTGTATAGTGTAAGAAGTGTAACTTGTGCGTCAGTATGTAGGTGCCTGATCATGTCATACATGACTCTGTCTGGTCCCGGTGCAGTGCTTTTACATGTGTTCAAGGCAGCTCTCAACTCGGCAATACCGAAAGGCTGGTTATACTGTTCATTCTGCCTGGATTTCCGTATGATTGGCTGACGTTCTATTATTTCTTTATGTTTAAGAAAGGACTGGGAATAATTGATTGAGCTTGACACACGCTCAAAATGCTCCCCAAGTGAATCTGCCTGGTCTTGCAGGGTTTCGCCTTGTGTGTTTACTAAAGGGAGGGAGTATGTTTGTCGCCCTCTTATTCTACTAACCCTGTTCCAGACTTTGGCCTCATCTGTATACGAGTTGATACCTGTTAAAAAGTTCTGCCAGCTCTCTCTTCTGGCCTGTCGGCGGGTTCGCCTGCCTTGGGATTTTACTTTTTTAAAATTGATAAGATTCTCCGCAGTGGGGGAGGCGCGTAGCAACCCCCACGCTTTATTTTGTTTCTTACGAGCGATCCTACAATCATCGTTCCACCAGGGGACACGCCGTCTGCCTGCCAATCCATTTACTTGTGATATACATTTAGTTGCGGCATCTATGATGAAGGCTGTAAAGTACTCCACAGCTGCATCGATTTCTAAAGAAGACATATCAGCCAGCGAGATGTTAGTAAGTGTTCGGAATTTCTCCCAGTCGGCTGTATGTATCTTCCACCTAGGGGCTTGTGGAGGAAATTCATTTTCATTAGATGTTCTTAGCAGTACGGGGAAGTGATCACTCCCGTAAGGATTGCTCGTAGCTTCCCATTCGAGTTCGGGCAGTATAGACGCGGAAACTATACTAAGATCTATTGACGAAAAGGTTCTGTTTGCAAGAGAGTAATATGTGGGTTCTTTCTTATTTAGTAGGCACGCACCGGAAGAAAAAAGGAACTGTTCAACGACACGACCTCGCGCATCTATACGAGAGTCTCCCCACAAGGTGCTATGTGCATTGAAATCGCCAAGAACAACATAAGGTTCTGGCAATTGATCTACATAGGATTGAAATTCATGTTTCGGTAATTTGTAATGTGGGGGTATGTAAAGAGAGCTAATGGTGATGAGTTTGTTTAGGAGAACAGCTCGAACCGCCACTGCTTCGAGAGGCGTTTGTAGCTGTAAACGTTGACACGCAATGCTCTTATGGATAACAATGGCGACACCGCCCGATGATGCGACAGCATCATCGCGATCTTTGCGATAAGTTATGTACTGTCGGAGAAAGTTGGTGTGTTTGGGTTTTAAGTTTGTTTCTTGTAAACACAGCACTTTGGGATTGTGTTTGTGGATTAATTCTTGAACATCATCAAGGTTTCTAAGGAGACCTCTGACGTTCCACTGAATTATCTGTGTATCCATATTGGGAGATAATATGTGCTGTGTGTACAGAAACAGAAGTAGTGTTTATGGAAATTACAGTGATTAAATTACAGAGCCCTTTCGAGGCCCTGTAACGGGAGTTTTGCCCTTTCTGGAGCGTTCGAGTGAACCTCGCCGCTCCTTAGGCGCTTGGCGCCCCTGGAGGATAGGTGTAGTGTCCATTGCCTCTTGTGAGGCGCCGGACACGTGCTCTTGCGAGCGAGAGGTTATCAGGGAGTGTCCCGCCTTGGAGGGCAAGACCGCTGCGCCCAACAGCCCGGAGGTCGCTGGGGCTCCCTGAGGGATTTGGCTGCGCCGGCCGTTGCCAGCGCTGGAAGGGACCTGGGAGGTTGAGGCAGCCTCGGCTGCGCCCACCTTCGGGATCGATGGTCCCTTCTCTACGGTTGGCGGAGCAGCGCTAGCTGCAACCGCCGCAGGGGCAGACGGCGTAACTGCCGACTCACTGTGTGTGGGTCGGACAGCCGCCGGAGGCCGTTGTGACGCTGCCCCCTGACGCGCCACTTCGGCAAAGCTTTTCTTGGGCAGGTATGAAACCCGCCTGCGTGCCTCTTTGAAAGTGATATTTTCCTTGACTTTAATTGTAACAATTTCCTTTTCTTTCTTCCAGGATGGGCACGACCGCGAGTACGCGGCGTGCTCCCCATCGCAGTTTACACAGCGGAGAGCGTTCTCACAGGTTTCGGTGGTGTGTTCTTTGGCACTGCATTTAGCACAAGTTTGGCGGCCTCGGCAGCTCTGCGAGCTGTGGCCGAAGCGCTGGCATTTGAAACATCGGAGCGGATTAGGCACGTAAGGCCTGACACGGAGCTTTATGTACCCGGCCTCGATCGATTCGGGCAGGACACTTGAATTGAAAGTGAGGATTAGGTGTTTGGTTGCAATTTCTTTACCATCGCGCCTCATCTTTATTCTTTTCACATTAACCACATTTTGCTCATTGAAGCCCTCTAGGAGCTCTGCCTCCGTCAGCTGAAGCAGGTCATCATCTGAGACAACGCCGCGTGAAGTGTTCATAGTGCGGTGCGGAGTCACTGTCACTTGAACGTCCCCAAATGACACGAGACTGGATAACTTCTCAAATTGTTTCAGATTCTGGAGCTCCAAGAGGAGATCTACCAAACGACTAGAAAAGCATGCCAATGCTGGTCTTTTTAGAACCAGCACATGGATTTGTGCCAAAACGCGTTTTAAGCAGGCATATGCAACTTTTGGTAGACGCGGATGCAGTTTTCTGCAAAAGCACACGATATGCATGCAAATGGTGCTTTTGGCAGAACGCACGTGTGGATTTCTACCAAACGACGTGAAAAGCATGCCAATGCTGCTCTTTTTAGAACCCGCACATGGATTTGTGCCAAAACGCGTGTTAAGCATGCATATGCAACTTTTGGTAGACGCGGATGCAGTTTTCTGCAAAACCACACGATATGCATGCAAATGGTGCTTTTGGCAGTACGCGAGTGTGAATTTCTACCAAACGACGTGAAAAGCATGCCAATGCTGCTCTTTTTAGAAGCCGCACATGGATTTGTGCCAAAACGCGTTTTAAGCATGCATATGCAAGTTTTGGTAGACGCGGATGCAGTTTTCTGCAAAACCACACGATATGCATGCAAATGGGACTTTTGGCAGAACGCGCGTGTGGATTTCTACCAAACGACGTGAAAAGCACGCCAATGCTGCTCTTTTTAGAACCCGCTCATGGATTTGTGCCAAAACGCGTTTTAAGCTTTTGGTAGACGCGGATGCAGTTTTCTGCAAAACCACACGATATGCATGCAAATGGTGCTTTTGGCAGAACGCGCGTGTGGATTTCTACCAAACGACGTGAAAAGCATGCCAATGCTGCTGTTTTTAGCACCCGCACATGGATTTGTGCCAAAACGCGTTTTAAGCATGCATATGCAACTTTTGGTAGACGCGGATGCAGTTTTCTGCAAAACCACACGATATGCATGCAAATGGTGCTTTTGGCAGTACGCGCGTGTGGATTTCTACCAAACGACGTGAAAAGCATGCCAATGCTGCTGTTTTTAGCACCCGCACATGGATTTGTGCCAAAACGCGTTTTAAGCATGCATATGCATGTTTTGGTAGACGCGGATGAAGTTTTCTGCAAAACCACACGATATGCATGCAAATGGTGCTTTTGGCAGAACGCGCGTGTGGATTTCTACCAAACGACGTGAGAAGCATACCAATGCTGCTCTTTTTAGCACCCGCACATGGATTTGTGCCAAAACGCGTTTTAAGCATGCATATGCATCTTTAGGTACACACGGATGCAGTTTTCTGCAAAACCACACGATATGCATGCAAATGGTGCTTTTGGCAGAACGCGCGTGTGGATTTCTACCAAACGACGTGAAAAGCATGCCAATGCTGGTCTTTTTAGAACCAGCACATGGATTTGTGCCAAAACGCGTTTTAAGCAGGCATATGCAACTTTTGGTAGACGCGGATGCAGTTTTCTGCAAAAGCACACGATATGCATGCAAATGGTGCTTTTGGCAGAACGCACGTGTGGATTTCTACCAAACGACGTGAAAAGCATGCCAATGCTGCTCTTTTTAGCACCCGCACATGGATTTGTGCCAAAACGCGTTTTAACCATGCATATGCATCTTTTGGTAGACGCGGATGCAGTTGTCTGCAAAACCACACGATATGCATGCAAATAGTGCTTTTGGCAGAACGCTGTGTGGATTTCTACCAAACGACGTGAAAAGCATGCCAATGCTGCTCTGTTTAGAACCCGCACGTGGATTTGTGCCAAAACGCGTTTTAACCATGCATATGCATCTTTTGGTAGACGCGGATGCAGTTTTCTGCAAAGCCCCACGATATGCATGCAAATGGTGCTTTTGGCAGAACGCGCGTGTGGATTTCTACCAAACGACGTGAAAAGCATGCCAATGCTGCTTTTTTTAGCACCCGCACATGGATTTGTGCCAAAACGCGTTTTAAGCAAGCACATGCACTTTTTGGTAGATGCGGATGCAGTTTTCTGCAAAACCCCACGATATGCATGCAAATGGTGCTTTTGGTAGAACGCTCGTGTGGATTTCTACCAAACGACGTGAAAAGCATGCCAATGCTGCTGTTTTTAGCACCCGCACATGGATTTGTGCCAAAACGCGTTTTAAGCATGCATATGCATGTTTTGGTAGACGCGGATGAAGTTTTCTGCAAAACCACACGATATGCATGCAAATGGTGCTTTTGGCAGAACGCGCGTGTGGATTTCTACCAAACGACGTGAAAAGCATGCCAATGCTGCTCTTTTTAGCACCCGCACATGGATTTGTGCCAAAACGCGTTTTAAGCATGCATATGCAACTTTTGGTAGACGCGGATGCAGTTTTCTGCAAAACCACACGATATGCATGCAAATGGTGCTTTTGGCAGAACGCACGTGTGGATTTCTACCAAACGACGTGAAAAGCATGCCAATGCTGCTCTTTTTAGCACCCGCACATGGATTTGTGCCAAAACGCGTTTTAAGCATGCATATGCATCTTTTGGTAGACGCGGATGCAGTTTTCTGCAAAACCACACGATATGCACTCAAATGGTGCTTTTGGCAGAACGCGCGTGTGGATTTCTACCAAACAACGTGAAAAGCATGCCAATGCTGCTCTTTTTAGAACCCGCACATGGATTTGTGCCAAAACGCGTTTTAACCACGCTTATGCATCTTTTGGTAGACGCGGATGCAGTTTTCTGCAAAACCACACGATATGCATGCAAATGGTGCTTTTGGCAGAACGCGCGTGTGGATTTCTACCAAACGACGTGAAAAGCATGCCAATGCTGCTCTTTATAGAAGCCGCACATGGATTTGTGCCAAAACGCGTTTTAAGCATGCATATGCAAGTTTTGGTAGACGCGGATGCAGCTTTCTGCAAAACCACACGATATGCATGCAAATGGTGCTTTTGGCAGAACGCGCGTGTGGATTTCTACCAAACGACGTGAAAAGCATGCCAATGCTGCTCTTTTTAGAACCCGCACATGGATTTGTGCCAAAACGCGTTTTAAGCATGCATATGCAACTTTTGGTAGACGCGGATGCAGTTTTCTGCAAAACCACACGATATGCTTGCAAATGGTGCTTTTGGCAGAACGCGCGTGTGGATTTCTACCAAACGACGTGAAAAGCAGGCCAATCTGCTCTTTCTCGAACCCGCACATGGATTTGTGCCAAAACGCGTTTTAAGCATGCATATGCAAGTTTTGGTAGACGCGGATGCAGTTTTCTGCAAAACCACACGATATGCATGCAAATGGTGCTTTAGGCAGAACGGGCGTGTGGATTTCTACCAAACGACGTGAAAAGCATGCCAATGCTGCTCAGTTTAGAACCCGCACGTGGATTTGTGCCAAAACGCGTTTTAACCATGCATATGCATCTTTTGGTAGACGCGGATGCAGTTGTCTGCAAAACCACACGATATGCATGCAAATGATGGTTTTGGCAGAACGCTCGTGTGGATTTCTACCAAACAACGTGAAAAGCATGCCAATGCTGGTCTTTTTAGAACCAGCACATGGATTTGTGCCAAAACGCGTTTTAAGCATGCATATGCAAGTTTTGGTAGACGCGGATGCAGTTTTCTGCAAAACCACACGATATGCATGCAAATGGTGCTTTTGGCAGTACGCGCGTGTGGATTTCTACCAAACGAGGTGAAAAGCATGCCAATGTTGCTGTTTTTAGAACCCGCACATGGATTTGTGCCAAAACGCGTTTTAAGCATGCATATGCAACTTTTGGTAGACGCGGATGCAGTTTTCTGCAAAACCACACGATATGCTTGCAAATGGTGCTTTTGGCAGAACGCGCGTGTGGATTTCTACCAAACGACATGAAAAGCAGGCCAATCTGCTCTTTCTCGAACCCGCACATGGATTTGTGCCAAAACGCGTTTTAAGCATGCATATGCAAGTTTTGGTAGACGCGGATGCAGTTTTCTGCAAAACCACACGATATGCATGCAAATGGTGCTTTAGGCAGAACGGGCGTGTGGATTTCTACCAAACGACGTGAAAAGCATGCCAATGCTGCTCAGTTTAGAACCCGCACGTGGATTTGTGCCAAAACGCGTTTTAACCATGCATATGCATCATTTGGTAGACGCGGATGCAGTTGTCTGCAAAACCACACGATATGCATGCAAATAGTGCTTTTGGCAGAACGCTGTGTGGATTTCTACCAAACGACGTGAAAAGCATGCCAATGCTGCTCTGTTTAGAACCCGCACGTGGATTTGTGCCAAAACGCGTTTTAACCATGCATATGCATCTTTTGGTAGACGCGGATGCAGTTTTCTGCAAAACCCCACGATATGCATGCAAATGATGGTTTTGGCAGAACGCTCGTGTGGATTTCTACCAAACAACGTGAAAAGCATGCCAATGCTGGTCTTTTTAGAACCAGCACATGGATTTGTGCCAAAACGCGTTTTAAGCATGCATATGCAAGTTTTGGTAGACGCGGATGCAGTTTTCTGCAAAACCACACGATATGCATGCAAATGGTGCTTTTGGCAGTACGCGCGTGTGGATTTCTACCAAACGAGGTGAAAAGCATGCCAATGTTGCTGTTTTTAGCACCCGCACATGGATTTGTGCCAAAACGCGTTTTGGGCATGCATATGCATGTTTTGGTAGACGTGGATGAAGTTTTCTGCAAAACCACACGATATGCATGCAAATGGTGCTTTTGGCAGAACGCGCTTGTGGATTTCTACCAAACGACGTGAGAAGCATACCAATGCTGCTCTTTTTAGCACCCGCACATGGATTTGTGCCAAAACGCGTGTTAAGCATGCATATGCAACTTTTGGTAGACGCGGATGCAGTTTTCTGCAAAACCACACGATATGCACGCAAATGGTGCTTTTGGCAGTACGCGCGTGTAGATTTCTACCAAACGACGTGAAAAGCATGTCAATGCTGCTGTTTTTAGCATCCGCACATGGATTTGTGCCAAAACGCGTTTTAAGCAAGCACATGCACTTTTTGGTAGACGCGGATGCAGTTTTCTGCAAAACCCCACGATATGCATGCAAATGGTGCTTTTGGCAGAACGCTCGTGTGGATTTCTACCAAACGACGTGAAAAGCATGCCAATGCTGCTCTGTTTAGAACCCGCACGTGGATTTGTGCCAAAACGCGTTTTAACCATGCATATGCATCTTTTGGTAGACGCGGATGCAGTTGTCTGCAAAACCACACGATATGCATGCAAATAGTGCTTTTGGCAGAACGCTGTGTGGATTTCTACCAAACGACGTGAAAAGCATGCCAATGCTGCTCTGTTTAGAACCCGCACGTGGATTTGTGCCAAAACGCGTTTTAACCATGCATATGCATCTTTTGGTAGACGCGGATGCAGTTGTCTGCAAAACCACACGATATGCATGCAAATAGTGCTTTTGGCAGAACGCTGTGTGGATTTCTACCAAACGACGTGAAAAGCATGCCAATGCTGCTCTTTTTAGCACCCGCACATGGATTTGTGCCAAAACGCGTTTTAAGCATGCATATGCATCTTTTGTTAGACGCGGATGCAGTTTTCTGCAAAACCACACGATATGCACGCAAATGGTGCTTTTGGCAGAACGCGCGTGTGGATTTCTACCAAACGACGTGAAAAGCATGCCAATGCTGCTCTTTTTAGCACCCGCACATGGATTTGTGCCAAAACGCGTTTTAAGCATGCATATGCATCTTTTGGTAGACGCGGATGCAGTTTTCTGCAAAACCACACGATATGCATGCAAATGGTGCTTTTGGCAGAACGCGCGTGTGGAGTTCTACCAAACGACGTGAAAAGCATGCCAATGCTGCTCTTTATAGAAGCCGCACATGGATTTGTGCCAAAACGCGTTTTAAGCATGCATATGCATCTTTAGGTACACACGGATGCAGTTTTCTGCAAAACCACACGATATGCTTGCAAATGGTGCTTTTGGCAGAACGCGCGTGTGGATTTCTACCAAACGACGTGAAAAGCAGGCCAATCTGCTCTTTTTAGAACCCGCACATGGATTTTTGCCAAAACGCGTTTTAAGCATGCATATGCAAGTTTTGGTAGACGCGGATGCAGTTTTCTGCAAAACCACACGATATGCATGCAAATGGTGCTTTTGGCAGAACGGGCGTGTGGATTTCTACCAAACGACGTGAAAAGCATGCCAATGCTGCTCTGTTTAGAACCCGCACGTAGATTTGTGCCAAAACGCGTTTTAACCATGCATATGCATCTTTTGGTAGACGCGGATGCAGTTTTCTGCAAAACCCCACGATATGCATGCAAATGGTGCTTTTGGCAGAACGCTCGTGTGGATTTCTACCAAACAGCGTGAAAAGCATGCCAATGCTGGTCTTTTTAGAACCAGCACATGGATTTGTGCCCCGCAGGGGCGTCTGCGTCAGCAGGCGTTTGGTGCGTTGCGACACCACGGACCCGAGCACACGAGGGTTGGACCCTCCCGCGTGTAGCCGTGCGCGGCTTAGCCGTGTCCGGGGAAAAGGGGATCCTGGGGGTTGAGCCAATGCCGGGTGTTTGGACCTTTACGGCCCCTCGGCGGCGGCAACACACCCCTTTGGCCTCGGCTTCACGTAGACGGCACCCCCGGACTGACCCACCCGGGGGGAAATCGGCAGTCGCCTTTTCCTGTCCTCCTCTCCAATCTTCGTCTTTCTCTCTCGCCTTTTTCATCTTTCCTGTCTTCTCATCACTTCTCCTCACTTCCTAGTTTCCCGGCGGCAAGGGTTAACCTTGTGTAGCTAACCAGGCTTGGTTATGCTGTATTTGGTTATAGCAGCGATGTACGGCTGGCGTTGGCAGGGTTTCTATAGCAGGAGCTCCTGTCACGTCCCCCTGTTGGGCTCCATGGTGGGTGGTCGGCATCGCGGCCGAAAACCCAATTGTACTTATGGAAAACGCTTTTCCTAAACTCCCTGATCGCCCTCACAAACGAGGGCGCACCGAAGAGGTCTTTCAGTTTTTCGGACGCCAAGTCCACAATTTTCCACGTTTTCATGTCATCCACTCAGAAAAACCGGCTAAACAAGTACGAACAATCTCCCCGTTCCTAGTATCCAAGTCCCTTACCGAAGTTTTTGGCCCAGGATATAAGGTGTCAAGGATGGCTAGCGGTGACCTCCTCTTGGAGCTCCGCGACCAGAAGCAATTTGAAAAGCTGCCACTGCTAGTATCATTTGGGGAGACCCAAGTAGTAGTAACCCCGCACCGCACGATGAATACCTCCCGCGGCGTTGTCTCTGACGATGATTTGCTGGAGCTCACTGAGGCTGAGCTCTTAGAGGGCTTCAGCGAACAGAATGTTATAAGTGTCAAAAGAATTAAGATAAGGCGAGATGGAAAAGAACTTGCGACCAAACACCTAATACTTACCTTCAATACAAGTGTCCTGCCCGACTCAATCGAGGCCGGGTACATCAAGCTCCGTGTGAGACCATACGTGCCAAATCCCTTGAGATGTTACAAATGCCAGCGTTTCGGCCACAGCTCGCAGAGCTGCCGAGGCCGCCAAACGTGTGCGAAATGTAGTGCCCTTGAACACGCCACTGAAGCATGTAATAACCCTCTCCACTGTGCAAACTGTGACGGGGATCACGCCGCGTACTCGCGATCGTGCCCCTCCTGGAAGAAGGAAAAGGAAATAGTAACTATAAAAGTAAAAGAGAATATATCATTCAAGGAGGCACGCAGGCGGGTTGCATACCTGCCAAAGAAAAGCTTTGCCGAAGTGGCGCGTCAGGGGGCAGCGTCACAACGGTCTCCGGCGACTGTCCGACCCACACGCAGTGAGTCGGCAGTTACGCCATCTGCCCCCACGGCGGTTGCAGCTAGCGCTGCTCCGCCAACCGAGGAAAAGGGGCCATCGACCCCGAAGGTGGGTGCAGCCGAGGCTGCCTCAACCTCCCAGGTCCCTTCTAGCGCTGGCAACGGCCGGCGCAGCCAAATCCCCCAGGGAACCCCATCGACCTCCGGGCTGGTGGGCGCAGGGGTCTTGCCCTCCAAGGCGAGACTCTCCCTGGTGACTTCTCGCTCGCAAGAGCAGGTGTCCGGCGCCTCACAAGAGGCAATGGACACTACACCTATCCTCCAGGGGCGCCAAGCGCCTAAGGAGCGGCGAGGTTCACTCGAACGCTCCAGAAAGGGCAAAACTCCCGTTACAGGGCCTCGAAAGGGCTCTGTAATTTAATCACAGTAATTTCCATAAACACTACTTCTGTTTCTGTACACACAGCACATATTATCACCCAATATGGATACACAAATTATTCAATGGAACGTCAGAGGTCTTCTCGGAAACCTTGATGACGTGCAAGAGCTCATTCAAAAACACAATCCAAAAGTGCTGTGTCTACAGGAAACACACTTAAAATCCAAACACACAAACTTTCTCCGTACGTATGTTACGTTTCGCAAAGATCGCGATGATGCCGTTGCATCATCGGGTGGTGTGGCGATTCTCACTCATAAAAGTATAGCATGCCAATCTTTACAGCTACGTACGCCCCTTGAGGCAGTGGCGGTGCGAGCTGTTCTGCTAAACAAACTCATCACTATTTGCTCGCTTTATATACCCCCACACTACAAACTAAACAAACATGAATTTCAGTCCTTCATAGATGAATTGCCAGAACCGTACGTTGTACTTGGGGATTTCAATGCGCACAACAGCCTGTGGGGCGACTCTCGTATAGATGCGCGAGGTCGTCTTGTTGAACAGTTCCTCTTCTCTTCTGGTGTATGCCTGCTGAATAAGAAGGCACCCACATATTATTCTCTCGCCAACAGAACATTTTCATCAATTGACCTCAGCCTAGTTTCCCCGTGTATATTGCCTGAACTCGAATGGGAAGCTATGGAAAATCCTTACGGGAGCGACCACTTCCCCATACTGATAAGAACATCTAAAGAAAACGAATGTCCTCCACAAACTCCTAGGTGGAAGATAGACACAGCCGACTGGCAGAAATTTCGAACACTCTCTAGCATATCATGGGCTGACCTATCTTCTTTAGAAATTGATGCTGCTGTGGATTATCTTACAGCATTCATAATAGATGCCGCATCACATTGCATAACCGAAGTAAGTGGTTTGGCATGCAAACCACGTGTACCGTGGTGGAACAGTGAATGTCGGACCGCCCGTAAGAACCAGAACAAGGCGTGGGGGTTGCTGCGAGCTTCTCCCACCGCTGAGAATCTTGTCAACTTTAAAAAAGTAAAATCCCAAGGCAGACGAACCCGCCGACAGGCCAGAAGAGAAAGCTGGCACAAGTTTTTATCGAGTATTAACTCGTTTAGGGATGAGGCCAAAGCTTGGAACAGAGTTAATAGGATTAGAGGGCGGGAAACATATTCACTCCCCCTGGTAAACACACAAGGCGATACCCTGCAAGACCAGGCAGACTCACTTGGGGAGTATTTTGAGAGCGTGTCAAGTGAAACAAATTATACACAGTCCTTTCTCAAATACAAACAAACAGAAGAACGTAAGCCACTAACAACAAAAGATCGAGAAAATCAGCCTTACAACCGTCCTTTTAGTATTGCTGAATTGAGAGCTGCCTTGAGCGCATGCAAGAGCTCCGCACCAGGATCGGATCGAATCATGTACGAAATGCTCAAAAATTTACACAATGATACGAAAGTCACACTACTCACACTCTTCAACACCATCTGGGATGCAGGGCACCTTCCAATTGCGTGGAAGGAAGCCATTGTGGTCCCTGTTTTGAAACAAGGAAAAGACCCTTCCTCAGTGGCGAGTTACCGCCCGATAGCCCTCACAAGTTGCATTTGTAAGGTGTTCGAAAAAATGATAAATCGGCGACTCATCTTTTTCCTTGAACAGAGCAAAATTCTTGATCCTTATCAGTGTGGCTTCCGAGAAGGACGCTCCACAACTGACCACCTTGTACGTGTAGAAGCAAATATCCGGGACGCGTTTGTACACAAACAATTCTTCTTATCCATATTCCTCGATATGGAGAAGGCGTACGATACGACGTGGCGTTACGGAATCCTAAGAGACTTGTCAGAAATGGGCATCCACGGTAATATGTTTAATATAATAAAAAGCTATCTGTCAAACCGTACCTTCCGGGTAAAAGTCGGCAATGCACTCTCACGCCCTTTTACCCAAGAAACGGGCGTACCCCAAGGAGGCGTGCTCAGCTGCACGCTTTTTATCGTGAAGATGAACACGCTTCGTGCATCCTTACCACCCGCCATGTTTTACTCTGTTTACGTGGACGACATTCAAATAGCTTTCAAATCTTGTAACCTCGCAGTCTGCGAGAGACAGGTACAGCTGAAGCAGGTCATCATCTGAGACAACGCCGCGTGAAGTGTTCATAGTGCGGTGCGGAGTCACTGTCACTTGAACGTCCCCAAATGACACGAGACTGGATAACTTCTCAAATTGTTTCAGATTCTGGAGCTCCAAGAGGAGATCTACCAAACGACTAGAAAAGCATGCCAATGCTGGTCTTTTTAGAACCAGCACATGGATTTGTGCCAAAACGCGTTTTAAGCAGGCATATGCAACTTTTGGTAGACGCGGATGCAGTTTTCTGCAAAAGCACACGATATGCATGCAAATGGTGCTCTTGGCAGAACGCACGTGTGGATTTCTACCAAACGACGTGAAAAGCATGCCAATGCTGCTCTTTTTAGAACCCGCACATGGATTTGTGCCAAAATGCGTGTTAAGCATGCATATGCAACTTTTGGTAGACGCGGATGCAGTTTTCTGCAAAACCACACGATATGCATGCAAATGGTGCTTTTGGCAGTACGCGAGTGTGAATTTCTACCAAACGACGTGAAAAGCATGCCAATGCTGCTCTTTTTAGAAGCCGCACATGGATTTGTGCCAAAACGCGTTTTAAGCATGCATATGCAAGTTTTGGTAGACGCGGATGCAGTTTTCTGCAAAACCACACGATATGCATGCAAATGGGACTTTTGGCAGAACGCGCGTGTGGATTTCTACCAAACGACGTGAAAAGCACGCCAATGCTGCTCTTTTTAGAACCCGCTCATGGATTTGTGCCAAAACGCGTTTTAAGCTTTTGGTAGACGCGGATGCAGTTTTCTGCAAAACCACACGATATGCATGCAAATGGTGCTTTTAGCAGAACGCGCGTGTGGATTTCTACCAAACGACGTGAAAAGCATGCCAATGCTGCTGTTTTTAGCACCCGCACATGGATTTGTGCCAAAACGCGTTTTAAGCATGCATATGCATGTTTTGGTAGACGCGGATGAAGTTTTCTGCAAAACCACACGATATGCATGCAAATGGTGCTTTTGGCAGAACGCGCGTGTGGATTTCTACCAAACGACGTGAGAAGCATACCAATGCTGCTCTTTTTAGCACCCGCACATGGATTTGTGCCAAAACGCGTTTTAAGCATGCATATGCATCTTCAGGTACACACGGATGCAGTTTTCTGCAAAACCACACGATATGCATGCAAATGGTGCTTTTGGCAGAACGCGCGTGTGGATTTCTACCAAACGACGTGAAAAGCATGCCAATGCTGCTTTTTTTAGCACCCGCACATGGATTTGTGCCAAAACGCGTTTTAAGCAAGCACATGCACTTTTTGGTAGACGCGGATGCAGTTTTCTGCAAAACCTCACGATATGCATGCAAATGGTGCTTTTGGCAGAACGCACGTGTGGATTTCTACCAAACGACGTGAAAAGCATGCCAATGCTGCTCTTTTTAGAACCCGCACATGGATTGTGCCAAAACGCGTGTTAAGCATGCATATGCAACTTTTGGTAGACGCGGATGCAGTTTTCTGCAAAACCACACGATATGCATGCAAATGGTGCTTTTGGCAGTACGCGCGTGTGGATTTCTACCAAACGACGTGAAAAGCATGCCAATGCTGCTGTTTTTAGCACCCGCACATGGATTTGTGCCAAAACGCGTTTTAAGCATGCATATGCATGTTTTGGTAGACGCGGATGAAGTTTTCTGCAAAACCACACGATATGCATGCAAATGGTGCTTTTGGCAGAACGCGCGTGTGGATTTCTACCAAACGACGTGAGAAGCATACCAATGCTGCTCTTTTTAGCACCCGCACATGGATTTGTGCCAAAACGCGTTTTAAGCTTTTGGTAGACGCGGATGCAGTTTTCTGATGATGATGATGATGTGTGTTGTTTTGTGGCGCAAGGGCCAGGTTTGGCCAAAGAGCGCCATGACTGGTGGTAGTGTTAAGGATGTATTATGGAAGATGTGACTTGGCTGTAAAGTGGCCTAAAATAGTCGCTGTAAAGTGCGTAAAATCTACGTGCTATAAAATTATGGCGATGACTGATGACGAATACTATGAACTTTAAAATCCATCGTAAAAGAATGATGCAATGTTTAAAATATGCGAGACTTTAAATTGTTTACAGCACTACTGCCTCGCCAGAGCCCTTGAACCATAAGGGCCTAGAGGCATGTGCTATCCAAATAATTATCGCAGCGGCATCCTCTGGCGAGAGGACTCGCTACGAACATGTGGGGCTAAAAACATGCAAGACAACATCTTTCAGAAAGCTTAGTACTGCGTTGGTGTCAAATAAAGGTTCTGGGCCTAGTAACATTACTGGATGAAGGGGGATGTGCTGGCGGTATGCTACGGGAAAATGTTTCTTTCGTTCAGATTCGGCTTTCCGACACTCCAGTAAGACGTGGAGGACGGTCAGCCTCTCCCCGCATCTACCACAGGTTGGAGGCTCGTTTCCCGTGAGTAAAAAGTTATGTGTGCCGAATGTGTGTCCTATTCTGAGACGGCAGAATAGGACATCTGTCCGGCGGGATTTTGTTACAGGAGGCCAGAAACCTAATTGTGGTTTTATTACATGCAGTTTATTATTTATTTCTTCGTCCCACATACGTTGCCAGTGGCTTCGTAGTTTCCTTCTTAAGAAAGGTTTCAGGTCTGTGACAGGGACCGAAGCAGTAGGATTATCTGCATGCAATGAGATTGATGTGGCCATCTGGTCAGCTAGGATGGATGTGTGTTGTTTAGTGGCGCAAGGGCCAGGTATGGCCAAAGAGCGCCATGACTGATAATGTTGTGTTAAGCACTGATGTGTGAGTGGAGATGGTGGGATGTAACATGGCTGTAAAGTGGCCTAAAATCGATCAGTGTCATGAAAGCGTAAAATAGTATAAAGCATAAAATTATGATAGTGATACATGTAGTGGTCTGTGGATATAGTACGCGTGATAAGTGGACATGGAGCTAAAATGCAAGAATATGTAACTAGCACTTATGCCTCCGGTGGGCCTTTGAGCCTAAAGGCTGGGAGGCAGGTGCTTTCTTTATTGCACCTACCGCAGCAGAAACCTCTGTTAGAGGCTGTGCTACGGATTTCCTGGGGCTATAATATGAAAACTATGTACATCTTTTAAAAATCGAAACAGGCATTCATGTTTAAAGAGAGGTTCTATACCTATAATCATTTGAGGATGGAATGGAATTAGCTGCCGATGTGGTAATGGAAAATGCTTTCTCCTATTAGCATCTAATTGAGTGCATTGCAGCAGGATGTGAAGCACGGTTAGTGGCTCACCACATTTATCACACGTGGGTGGATCGCCACCGGACAAGAGGTATGCGTGTGTGCTGTATGTGTGTCCTATCCTGAGTCTGCAAAGTGTTACTTCTGTGTGGCGGTTCTTTGATACCGGCGGCCAGTTGCCAAGATACGGCTTGATAACATGTAGTTTATTTTCTGTTTGTTCGTCCCACAAGCACTGCCAGAAAGCCCTTAGCTTTTTTCTTATTGAGGGCTTGAGGTCCATTACAGGGACAGTTGTGGAAGTGTTGGAGGCGTTGGCGTTGACGGATGTGGCTAGCTCGTCAGCCAACACGTTTCCCTCTATCTCTCGGTGCCCCGGCACCCAGCATACGACGATATGCTGTTTGGACTGATAGGTTGTGCATAATGTTGTGTAAAGAGATAGAATTACAGGGTTTTTATATTTCCTGACAGTTTTCAAAGCATTTACAACACTCAAAGAGTCTGTGTATATAACTGCCTTTGGGATATTAGATTCATTAATGTGTTTAACGGCAGCCAATATCGCGTAGGCCTCTGCTGTGAAAATACTTGTGTTAGGGTGCAGAACACCGGCATCTGTAAAGGATGGACCGACCGCTGCGTAAGATACGCCAAAATTACACTTTGATGCGTCTGTAAAGAATTCAGGAGAGGAGTATTTGTGCTGTAATTCGAGGAAATACATTCGTATATGCGCGACGGGCGCGTGCTTTGTGACAGCTACGAAAGATGTATCACAGTCTATTGGTTGCCACTGCCACGGCGGGGGCCGTATAGCAGGGGACATAAGGTGGTATCCAAGCAGTGGAACCCTTGTTTCTTCAGCCATGTCTCTAACACGCATGGAGAAAGGCTGTGCCACTCTGGGCCGGTTGCGGAAAAGTTGGCAACTGGACAAATCGTTTACGGTGTAATACGCGGGATGCTGACTGTTTGCGTTCACTCTAAGAAAATACATGAAAGACGAATATGTTCTCTGCAGATGCAGTGACCACTCATCCGATTCAACGTACAGGCTTTCCACTGGGCTTGTTCTAAAGGCGCCTGTGGACAGGCGAATTCCTAAGTGGTGGACAGGGTCAAGCATCTTTAGAGCAGTTGGAGTAGCCGACTGGTAAACTATGGCTCCATAGTCTAATCGTGTGCGTATGAGGCTTTTGTACAAGTTCAAGAGGCATTTTCTATCACTGCCCCAGGTTGTGCGTGAGAGCACCTTTAAGATATTCATTGTTTTCATACATTTGATTTTAAGATACTTTATGTGCGGTACAAAGGTTAATTTCGCGTCTAAAATTATGCCTAAAAATTTATGTTCCTTGTTTACAGGCAGACGCTCACCATGCAAGAGAATTTCAGGATCAGCGTGCAGGCCTCTTTTTCTCGAGAAAACGACACATGTGCTTTTCTGTGGGTTCAGTCTGAACCCGTTCTCGTCAGCCCATTTGGAGACCTTGTTAAGGCCAAGCTGGACCTGTCGCTCACAGATTGCAAGAGAACTTGATTGGAATCCTATCTGCACATCGTCAACATATGTGGAATAGAAGATGTTACGTGGTATGTATAGACGAAGAGAATTCATTTTTACTATAAAGAGCGTGCAGCTGAGCACACCGCCCTGCGGCACTCCTGTTTCCTGTATAAATTTCTGTGACAAGACATTGCCCACTCGAACACGGAATGTGCGATTAGACAGATAGCTTTCAATAACACTAAACATATTGCCATGTATACCTAACTGTGAGAGGTCTCTCAATATCCCAAACCGCCATGCAGTATCATAAGCTTTCTCCATATCTAAGAATACTGATAAAAAAAACTGCTTATGAACAAAAGCTTCACGAATACGTGCCTCGATACGTATGAGATGGTCACTGGTGGATCGACCCTCGCGAAAACCGCACTGGTATGGGTCGAGGAATTTATTAGATTCGAGGATATGTAGTAGGCGACAGTTAATCATTTTTTCGAATACTTTGCAGAGGCAACTTGTTAGCGCTATAGGTCGGTAACTTGATACAGAGGAAGGATCCTTCCCGTGTTTCAGAATTGGAATTACAATAGCCTCCTTCCAAACGGAGGGGATCTCGCCGGAAGACCATATAACGTTGTATAGGTAGAGGAGGGTTTTCTGTGTTTCAGGTGGTAGTTGTTTTAGCATCTCATATATTACGCGGTCTGAACCTGGGGCGGATGTATTACAACAGTTTAGTGCTGCCTGCAGTTCTGCTATACAGAATGGATCGTTGTACGCCGCACTTTCTTTAGCAGACTTTCTTTCTAATTTTTGCTGTTCTATTTGTGTTTTGTACTTAAGGAAGGTTTCGGAGTAGTGTGAAGAGCTCGATATGTATTCAAAATGTGCACCGAGAGAGTTGGCTTGGTCTTCAAGGCTTTCTCCGTGGCTATTTACTAGAGGTAAGGAATACGTTTGCTGCCCATTAACTTTCTTCACTCTATTCCAGACTTTTCTCTCATCTGTATACGAGTTGATGCTTGATATAAATTTTGCCCAGCTCTCTCGTCTTGCTTGCCGGCGCGTTCTCCTTGCCTGGGATTTGACATGCTTAAAGTTTTCCAAGTTTTCTGCCGTTGGCGAATCGCGAAGCAGCGCCCACGCTTTGTTCTGCTTCCTCCGTGCTTGCCTACATGCATCGTTCCACCAAGGAACACGCCGCTTGGAACCCATGCCGCTCGCTTGAGTAATACATTTACAGGCGGCATCCAGTATAAAAGCTGTAAAATATGCAACAGCATCATCTATAGTTATACCAGACATCTCAGTCCAAGTCATTTGTGTAAGAGATCTGTACCATTCCCAATCGGCTGTGTCAATCTTCCACCGAGGGACCTGCGGGGCAAGTTTATCTTGTTTCGGCGTAGTTAGGGTTATTGGGAAGTGGTCACTCCCATATGGGTTGTTAACCACATTCCATTTAAAATATGGTAAAAGCGTCGGCGATAAAATGCTAAGATCTATGGCAGAGTATGACTTGTTGGCTAGGTTAAAATATGTGGGCTCCTTTGTATTCAAGAGACATGCTCCAGAAGAGAAAAGCATCTGTTCAATGACGCGACCTCGCGCATCACAGCGTGGATCGCCCCACAAACTGCTGTGTGCATTAAAATCACCGAGAATCATATAGGGTTCTGGGAGCTCATCTATTAATGATTCTAAGTCGCGTCTGTGAAGCTGATAATGTGGTGGTATGTACAAAGAGCAGATGGTAATGAGTTTATTTAAAAGTACGGCTCGAACGGCCACGGCCTCCAGGGCCGTTTGGAGTTTTAATTGCTGACACGCTACAGTTCTGTCAGCAATAATGGCTACACCGCCAGATGATGCGACAGCATCCTCGCGGTCTTTACGAAATGTAACATACTTTCGGAGAAAGTGTGTGTGTATAGATTTTAAGTGTGTTTCCTGTAAACACAGCACTTTTGGATTGTGTGTATGGATGAGTTCTTGCACATCATCAAGATTCCTAAGAAGACCTCTGACATTCCATTGAATGATTTGTGTATCCATATTTTATATTTAATTGGTGCTGTGTTTACGGAAACGGAAGGGATGTCTTAGATTACAGAGCCCTTTCGAGGCCCTGTAACCGGGGTTTTACTCTTTTTGAAGCGTTCGAGGGAACCTCGCCGCTCCTTAGGCGCTTGGGGCGCCTTGGGGGTAGGTGTAGTGTCCATTGCCTCTTGTGAGGCGCCGGACACGTGCTCTTGCGAGCGAGAAGTTACCAGGGAAGGTCCCGCCTTGGAGGGCAAGACCCCTGAGCCCACCAGCCCGGAGGTCGATGGGGTTCCCTGGGGGATTTGGCTGCGCCGGCCGTTGCCAGCGCTAGAAGGGGCGGGGGAGGGTGAAGCAGCCTCGGCTGCGCCCACCTTCGGGGTCGTTGGCCCCGTCGGCTGGGTAGACGGAGCAGCGGTAGCTGCAACCGCCGCGGGGGCAGATGGCGTAACTGCCGACTCACTGCCTGTGGGTCGGACAGCCGTCGGAGGCCGTTGTGACGCTGCCCCCTTACGCGCCACATCGGCAAAGCTGCTCTTAGACAGGTATGACACCCGCCTACGTGCCTCCTTGAAAGATATATTTTCTTTGACTTTGATTGTCACAATCTCTTTTTCTCTTTTCCAGGACGAACAGGCGCGCGAGTATGCGGCGTGCTCGCCATCACAGTTGACACAATGTGGAGTCTTCTGGCATGTTTCGGAGGAATGTTCAGTGTCACTACACTTGGCACATGTCAGCCGGCCTCGACAGTTCTGTGAACTGTGGCCGAACCTTTGGCACTTAAAGCATCTGAGAGGATTGGGCACGTATGGCCTAACACGAAGTTTGATATAACCGGCCTCGATGGACTCGGGGAGGACACTTGAACCGAAAGTGAGTATCAGGTGTTTCGTATTGATCTCTTTACCGTCTCGCCTGATCTTAATTCGCTTAACATTTATGACGTTCTGTTCACTGAAGCCCTCCAAGAGTTCAGCTTCAGTGAGCTCTAGCATGTCATCGTCCGACACAACGCCGCGGGTGGTGTTCATAGTACGGTGCGGGGTTACTGTTAGTTGGTTATCCCCAAATGACACTAGCTTAGGCAGTTTCTCGTATTGCTTCTTATCGCGGAGCTCCAGGAGGAGATCACCGCTTGCCATCCTGGTCGCCTTATAACCGGCTCCAAAAACATCAGTCAGGGTCTTTGATACAATGAAAGGTGAAATGGTGCGTACTGGTTTGCCTGGTGTTTCCGAGTGAACTACATGGAAACGTGGAAAGTTGTGGACTTGGCGTCCGAAAAACTGAAAAACTTCATCGGTGCGCCCTCTTTTCTGAGGGCGATCAGGGAATGGAGGAAAGGAGCTATCCATAAATATATGTGAAATTTCGGCAGCAACGCTAGCCACCCACCATGGAGTCCAACAAGGGGACGCTGCAGGGCCTGAAAAACAGGCCTGCAAACGCCAGCTGTACGTTGCCGCTATAACCTAATATGATATAACCAAGGTTGGCTACTCACACGAGGTTAACCCTTGCTGCCAGGAAGGTCGGAAGTAATAAAGAAATGAGAAGGAGACAGGAAAGGTGGAAAGTAAGGAAAAGACGAAGGTTGTAGGGAGAGAGAGACAGGAAAAGGCAACTACCGATTTCCCCCGGGTGGGTCAGTCCGGGGGTGCCGTCTACGTGATGATGATGATGATGTATAGTGTTTTATGGCGCAAGGGCCAGGTTTGGCCAAAGAGCGCCATGACAAGTGGTAGTGTTAACGATGTAATATGGGAGATGTGACTTGGCTGTAAAGTGGCCTAAAAATAGTCGCTGTAAAGTGCGTAAAATCTGAGTGCTATAAAATTATGGCGATGACTAATGACGGATACTATGTACATTAAAATCCTTCGTAAAAGAATGATGCAAAATAGAAGATATATAAGATTCTAAAATTCACTAGAGCACCACTGCCTCGTTAGAGCCCTTGAGACACAAGGGCCTAGAGGCATGTGCTACATAAAAGAAATTATCACAGCGGCATCCTCTGGAAAGAGGAGACGCTATGAGTGTGTGGGGCTTATAACATGTAATACAACATCTTTCAGGAAGCCCAGGACTGCGCTGGAGTCAAACAGCGGTTCTGGGCCTAGTAACATTACTGGATGAAGGGGGATGCGCTGCCGATATGCTAAGGGAAAATGCTTCTTTCTTTCATGTTCGGCTTCCCGACACTCCAGGAGGACGTGGAGGACGGTCAGCCTCTCCCCACATCTACCACAGGTTGGAGGCTCATTTCCGGTGAGTAAAAAGTTATGTGTGCCAAATGTGTGTCCTATTCTTAGACGACAGAATAGGACATCTGTCCGGCGTGATTTTGTTACTGAAGGCCAGAATCCTAACTGTGGCTTTATCACGTGGAGCTTATTATTTGTTTCCGCGTCCCATAGCCGTTGCCACTGGTTCCGTAGTTTCCTCCGTAAGAAGGGCTTCAGGTCTGTGACAGGAACTGCAGCGGTGGGATTAGCAGAATGCGATGTAACTGACGTGGCCATCTGGTCCGCAAGAACGTTACCTTCGATGCCCCTATGACCTGGCACCCAGCATATGATGACATGCTGGTTACCTATATACGCTTTACACAGAGCAGAATAAAGTTCGTTAATTACTGGATTTTTGTGGTTAGAGAAAGCCATCAAGGCCTTCACAACACTAAGGGAATCCGTATATATGACTGCTTTCTGGAGTTTTGATTTCCTTATATGCTTCACAGCCGACAGTAGTGCGTAAGCCTCAGCCGTAAAGATACTAGTTTCCGCATGCAGTACATCGGTTTCCGAGAAGGATGGCCCGACGGCTGCATAGGACACCCCGTCGTGTGACTTCGATGCGTCTGTGTAGAACTCCGTGCAGGAGTGTTTGTGCTGGAGTTCCCGGAAATGCATCTGGATTTCAATCTCTGGAGCGTTTTTTGTAACTTCCATGAAAGATGTATCGCATAGTATCAACTGCCACTCCCAAGGAGGTAGCAGCTTGGCTGGATGCATTAGGCGAAGTTCGAGGATTGGAACATGCATTTCATGACTAAGCTCCCTCACACGCAGCGAGAAAGGCTGTCTTACGGAAGGACGATTACGAAATAGTGTAGCATATGTCATATCATTAATGGTGTTAAAACAGAGATGTTCGGGATTAGAGTGGACTTTCAAAAAATATGTTTGGCTGATGTATGTTCTCTGGATATGAAGTGACCACTCATTCGATTCTGCATATAAACTTTGTACGGGACTCGTTCTGAAAGCTCCTGTGGCTAAACGGATGCCCAGATGGTGAACAGGGTCTAGCATCTTTAGTGCGCTCGGGGCGGCAGAGTGATAAATGACGGCACCGTAGTCTAGTCGTGATCGAATGAGGCTTTTGTATAGATTCATTAAACACTTCCTGTCACTACCCCACGTAGTCTGGGAAAGAAGTTTCATTATGTTCATTGTTTTCAGACATTTTTCTTTAAGATGTTTAATGTGGGGGACGAAAGTGAGTCTGTAGTCAAGTATGACACCTAGAAATTTATGTTCTTTGTTTACAGGTATCTGTTGTCCACAGACTTCCAAGCAGGGATCCGGAACTAGGCCTCTCTTCCTTGTGAACAAAACACAAGAACTCTTATGAGGATTGATTTTGAATCCATTTTTCTCTGCCCACCCTGACACCTTGTTCAAACCATGCTGTACCTGTCTCTCGCACACTGCGAGATTACAGGATTTGAAACCGATTTGAATGTCGTCCACATAGACTGAATACAAAATGGCCGGTGGTAAGGAAGCATGAAGTGTTGTCATCTTAACAATAAAGAGTGTGCAACTGAGCACGCCACCCTGGGGTACACCGGTTTCTTGTGCAAAAGGACGTGACAGCACATTGCCTACTTTCACCCGGAAGGTACGATTGGACAAGTAGCTTTTTATTATGTTTAGCATATTACCATGAATGCCCATTTCTGACAAATCTTTCAAGATTCCGTAGCGCCAGGTCGTATCGTACGCCTTCTCCATATCGAGGAATATCGATAAGAAGAACTGTTTGTGTACAAACGCGTCACGAATATGTCCTTCAATACGTACAAGATGGTCGGTTGTGCAGCGCCCTTCTCGGAAGCCACACTGAAAGGGATCAAGCATTTTGTTTTGTTCAAGGGAATGGATGAGTCGCCGATTTATCATTTTTTCAAATACCTTACACATGCAGCTTGTGAGGGCTATCGGGCGGTAACTTGCCACTGAAGAAGGGTCTTTCCCTTGTTTCAAAACAGGGACCACAACAGCTTCTTTCCATGCTGTTGGAAGGTACCCTGCGTCCCACATAGTGTTGAAAAGTGTTAGTAGTGTTTCTTGCGTGTCATTGTGTAAGTTTTTGAGCATTTCATACATGATTCTATCGGATCCCGGTGAGGAGCTTTTGCATGCGCTCAAGGCAGCTTTCAATTCGGCAATACTAAAAGGGCAGTTGTACGGTTGATTCTGTCGGTATTTATTGATGAGGGGCTTGCATTCTTCTATTTGTTTATATTTTAGGAAGGATTGCGAATAATGTTTTGAGCTTGATACACTCTCAAAGTGCTCCCCAAGTGAGTCGGCCTGATCTTTCAGTGTATCGCCCTGTGTATTTACTAGAGGGAGTGAATATGTTTGTCGCCCTCGAATCCTATTAACCCTGTTCCAGGATTTGGCCTCATCTCTGAACGAGTTAATACTCGATAAAAATTTGTGCCAGCTTTCTCTTCTGGCCTGCCGGCGGGTTCTCCTACCTTGGGATTTTATTTTTTTAAAGTTGATAAGATTCTCAGCGGTGGGAGAAGCTCGCAGCAACCCCCACGCCTTGTTCTGATTCTTACGGGCGGTTCGACACTCGCTGTTCCACCACGGTACACGTGGTTTGCATGCCAAACCGCTTACTTCGGGTATGCAATGTGATGCGGCATCTATTATGAATGCTGTAAGATAATCCACAGCAGCATCAATTTCTAAAGAAGATAGGTCAGCCCATGAGATGCTAGAGAGAGTTCGAAATTTCTGCCAGTCGGCTGTGTCTATCTTCCACCTAGGAGCTTGTGGAGGATATTCGTTTTCTTTGGATGTTCTTATTAGTATGGGGAAGTGGTCGCTCCCGTAAGGATTTTCCATAACTTCCCATTCGAGTTCAGGCAATATACACGGGGAAACTAGACTGAGGTCAATGGATGAAAATGTTCGGTTGGCGAGAGAATAATATGTGGGTGCCTTCTTATTCAGCAGGCATGTACCAGAAGAGAAGAGGAACTGTTCAACAAGACGACCTCGCGCATCTATACGAGAGTCGCCCCACAGGCTGTTGTGCGCATTGAAATCCCCAAGTACAACGTACGGTTCTGGCAATTCATCTATGAAGGACTGAAATTCATGTTTGCTTAGTTTGTAGTGTGGAGGTATATAAATCGAGCAAATAGTGATAAGTTTGTTTAGCAAAACAATTCGAACCGCCACTGCTTCAAGGGCCGTTCGTAGCTGTAAATGTTGACATGCTATGCTCTTTTGGATTACAATTGCAACACCTCCCGATGATGCGATTGCATCATCGCGATCTTTGCGAAAAGTAACATGCTGTCGGAGAAAGTTTGTGTGTTGTGATTTGAGGTGTGTTTCCTGTAGACACAGCACTTTTGGATTGTGTTTGTGTATAATCTCTTGCACATCATCAAGGTTCCTAAGAAGACCTCTCACGTTCCACTGTATGATTTGTGTATCCATATTTAATGTAAGTTGGTGCTGTGTGTACGGAAACTGAAAGATGTCTTAGATTACAGAGCTCTTTCGAGGCCCTGTAATCGGGGTTTTGCCCTTTCTGGAGCGTTCGAGGGAGCCTCGCCGCTCCTTAGGCGCTTGGCGCGCCGTGAGGAAAGGTGTAGTGTCCATTGCCTCGTGTGAGGCGCCGGACACGTGCTCTTGCGAGCGAGAAGTTACTAGAGAGGGTCCCGCCTTGGAGGGCAAGACCCCTGCGCCCACCAGCCCGCAGGTCGATGAGGCTCCCTGAGGGATTTGGCTGCGCCGGCTGTTGCCAGCGCAGGAAGGGGCCGGGGAGGCCGGGGCAACCTCGGCTGCGCCAACCTTCGGGGTCGATGATCCCTCATTCAGGGTTGACGGAGCAGCGCTAGCTGCAACCGCCGTGGGGGCAGATGGCGTAGCTGCCGACTCACTGCCTGTGGGTCGGACAGCCGCCGGAGGCCGTTGTGACGCTGCCCCCTGACGCGCCACTTCGGCAAAGCTTTTCGTTGGCAAGTATGCTACCCGCCTGCGTGCCTCTTTGAATGATATGTTTTCCTTTACTTTGATTGTGACGATGTCTTTCTCTTTTTTCCAGGACGGGCACGACCGCGAGTATGCGGCGTGCTCGCCTTCACAGTTTACACAATGGAGAGTGTTCACGCAAGCTTCAGAAGTATGTTCGTGTGCACTGCACTTCGCACAGGTTTGACGGCCTCGGCAGCTCTGCGAACTGTGACCGAAGCGTTGGCATTTGAAACATCTAAGCGGATTTGGCACATATGGCCTTACACGGAGCTTGATGTACCCGGCCTCTACAGAGTCGGGCAGAATACTTGAGCCGAAAGTCAATATAAGGTGTTTGGTCTTGATTTCTTTGCTGTCACGCCTGATCTTAATTCTTTTAACATTGATAACGTTCTGGTCACTGAAGCCCTCCAAGAGTTCATCCTCCGTGAGCTCCAGCAAGTCATCGTCCGAGACAACACCGCGGCTTGTGTTCATGGTACGGTGCGGGGTTACTGTTATTTGGGTCTCGCCAAATGCGACAAGTTTCGGCAGCTTTTCATACTGCTTCTGGTTTTGGAGCTCCAAAAGGAGATCGCCACTTGACATTCTCGACACCTTATATCCTGTACCGAAAACTTCGGTCAAAGACTTGGAAACAAGGAACGGGGAAATGGATCGCACTAGTTTGTCTGGCTTTTCTGAGTGAATGACGTGAAATCGAGGAAAGTTGTGGACTTGTCGTCCGAAAAATTGAAAGAGCTCTTCGGTGCGCCCTCGTTTCTGAGGGCGATCAGGAAGTTTGGGGAAAGAGGTTTCCATGAAAATGTATAAAAATTCGGCAACAGCGCCGACCACCCACCACGGAGCCCAACGAGGTGGTGGTGGTGTGTGTTGTTTTGTGGCGCAAGGGCCAGGTTTGGCCAAAGAGCGCCATGACTGGTGGTAGTGTTAATGATGTATTATGGAAGATGTGATTTGGCTGTAAAGTGGCCTAAAAATGGTCGCTGTAAATGCGTAAAATCTATGTACTATAAAATTATGGCGATGAATAATGACTAAGACTGTGAAGATTAAAATCCATCGTAAAAGAATGATGCATTGTTTAAAATATGCGAGACGTTGAATTTCTTACAGCACTACAGCCTCGCCAGAGCCCTTGAACCACAAGGGCTTAGAGGCATGTGCTTATTCAAATTATCGCAGCAGCATCCTCTGAAGAGAGGAAGTGCTACGAACGTGTGGGGCTAATAACATGAAACACAACATCTTCCAAAAAACCTAAGACGGCGTTGGTGTCAAAGAGTGGTTCTGGACCAAGTAACATAACAGGATGAAGGGGGATGTGGTGCCTGTATGCTAAGAGAAAGTGTTTTTTTCTTTCGGGTTCGGCTTCCCGACACTCCAGTAGGACGTGGAGGACGGTCAGCCTCTCCCCGCATCTACCACAGGTTGGAGGCTCGTTTCCTGTGAGTAAAAAGTTATGTGTTCCAAAAGTGTGTCCTATTCTAAGACGGCAGAATAGGACATCTGTCCTGCGGGATTTTGTTACAGGAGGCCAGAAACCTAATTGTGGCTTTATTACATGCAGTTTGTTATTGATTTCTTCGTCCCACATGCGTTGCCAGTGGCTTCGTAGTTTCCTTCTTAAAAAAGGCTTCAGGTCTGTGACAGGGACCGAAGCAGTAGGATTAATTGCATGCAATGAGATTGATGTGGCCATCTGGTCGGCTAAAACGTTTCCCTCAATGCCCCTATGTCCAGGTACCCAGCATATGATCACATGTTGGTTAGATACATATGCTTTGCACAGTGCGGAGTAGAGATCATTAAATACTGGATTTCTGTGATTACAGAAAGACATCAAGGCCTTCACAACACTGAGGGAGTCCGTATATATAATTGATTTCTGGAGCTGTGATTTATTTATATGCTTTACGGCCGACAGCAGTCCGTAGGCCTCAGCCGTAAAGATACTAGTTTCCGGGTGCAGTACGTCGGATTCCGAGAAGGATGGACCGACGGCTGCATAAGACACCCCATCGTGTGACTTCGATGCGTCTGTGTAGAACTCCGTGCAGGAGTATTTGTACTGGAGTTCCCGGAAATGCATCTTGATTTCAATCTCTGGAGCATGCTTTGTGACTTCCACGAAAGATATATCACATTGTATGAGCTGCCACTCCCAAGGAGGTAGCAGCTTGGCTGGATGCATTAGGCGAAGCTCGAGGAGTGGAACGTGCATTTCTTCACTAAGCTCCCTCACACGCAGCGAGAAAGGCTGTCTTACGGAGGGACGATTGCGAAAGAGTGTAGCATATGTCATGTCATGAATGGTATTAAAACAGGGATGTTGAGGATTTGAGTGGACTTTCAGAAAATATGTATGGCTGATGTATGTTCTCTGGATATGAAGAGACCACTCATTCGATTCTGCATATAAACTTTGTATGGGACTCGTTCTGAATGCGCCAGTGGCCAGACGGATTCCTAGATGGTGGACCGGATCTAGCATCTTTAGCGCGCTCGGGGCTGCAGAATGATAGATCACGGCACCATAGTCTAGTCGTGATCGAATGAGGCTCTTATAGATATTCATTAAACACTTTCTGTCACTACCCCACGTAGTCTGGGATAGAAGTTTGATTATGTTCATTGTTTTCAGACATTTTTCTTTAAGATATTTAATGTGGGGCACGAAAGTGAGTCTGTAGTCAAGGATGACACCTAGGAATTTGTGCTCTTTGCTGATAGGTATTCGTTGTCCACACAGTTCTAAGGAAGGATCCGGAGCCAGGCCTCTCTTTCTTGTAAAAAGAACGCAAGAGCTTTTGTTAGGATTGATCTTAAATCCATTCTTGTCTGCCCACACTGAGACTTTATTCAGGCCATGCTGTACCTGTCTCTCGCAGACTGCGAGGTTACAAGATTTGAAAGCTATTTGAATGTCGTCCACGTAAACAGAGTAAAACATGGCGGGTGGTAAGGATGCACGAAGCGTGTTCATCTTCACGATAAAAAGCGTGCAGCTGAGCACGCCTCCTTGGGGTACGCCCGTTTCTTGGGTAAAAGGGCGTGAGAGTGCATTGCCGACTTTTACCCGGAAGGTACGGTTTGACAGATAGCTTTTTATTATATTAAACATATTACCGTGGATGCCCATTTCTGACAAGTCTCTTAGGATTCCGTAACGCCACGTCGTATCGTACGCCTTCTCCATATCGAGGAATATGGATAAGAAGAATTGTTTGTGTACAAACGCGTCCCGGATATTTGCTTCTACACGTACAAGGTGGTCAGTTGTGGAGCGTCCTTCTCGGAAGCCACACTGATAAGGATCAAGAATTTTGCTCTGTTCAAGGAAAAAGATGAGTCGCCGATTTATCATTTTTTCGAACACCTTACAAATGCAACTTGTGAGGGCTATCGGGCGGTAACTCGCCACTGAGGAAGGGTCTTTTCCTTGTTTCAAAACAGGGACCACAATGGCTTCCTTCCACGCAATTGGAAGGTGCCCTGCATCCCAGATGGTGTTGAAGAGTGTGAGTAGTGTGACTTTCGTATCATTGTGTAAATTTTTAAGCATTTCGTACATGATTCGATCCGATCCTGGTGCGGAGCTCTTGCATGCGCTCAAGGCGGCTCTCAATTCAGCAATACTAAAAGGACGGTTGTAAGGCTGATTTTCTCGATCTTTTGTTGTTAGTGGCTTACGTTCTTCTGTTTGTTTGTATTTGAGAAAGGACTGTGTATAATTTGTTTCACTTGACACGCTCTCAAAATACTCCCCAAGTGAGTCTGCCTAGTCTTGCAGGGTATCGCCTTGTGTGTTTACCAGGGGGAGTGAATATGTTTCCCGCCCTCTAATCCTATTAACTCTGTTCCAAGCTTTGGCCTCATCCCTAAACGAGTTAATACTCGCTAAAAACTTGTGCCAGCTTTCTCTTCTGGCCTGTCGGCGGGTTCGTCTGCCTTGGGATTTTACTTTTTTAAAGTTGACAAGATTCTCAGCGGTGGGAGAAGCTCGCAGCAACCCCCACGCCTTGTTCTGGTTCTTACGGGCGGTCCGACATTCACTGTTCCACCACGGTACACGTGGTTTGCATGCCAAACCACTTACTTCGGATATGCAATGTGATGCGGCATCTATTATGAATGCTGTAAGATAATCCACAGCAGCATCAATTTCTAAAGAAGATAGGTCAGCCCATGACATGCTAGAGAGTGTTCGAAATTTCTGCCAGTCGGCTGTGTCTATCTTCCACCTAGGAGTTTGTGGAGGACATTCGTTTTCTTTAGATGTTCTTATCAGTATGGGGAAGTGGTCGCTCCCGTAAGGATTTTCCATAGCTTCCCATTCGAGTTCAGGCAATATACACGGGGAAACTAGGCTGAGGTCAATTGATGAAAATGTTCTGTTGGCGAGAGAATAATATGTGGGTGCCTTCTTATTCAGCAGGCATACACCAGAAGAGAAGAGGAACTGTTCAACAAGACGACCTCGCGCATCTATACGAGAGTCGCCCCACAGGCTGTTGTGCGCATTGAAATCCCCAAGTACAACGTACGGTTCTGGCAATTCATCTATGAAGGACTGAAATTCATGTTTGTTTAGTTTGTAGTGTGGGTGTATATAAAGCGAGCAAATAGTGATGAGTTTGTTTAGCAGAACAGCTCGCACCGCCACTGCCTCAAGGGGCGTACGTAGCTGTAAAGATTGGCATGCTATACTTTTATGAGTGAGAATCGCCACACCACCCGATGATGCAACGGCATCATCGCGATCTTTGCGAAACGTAACATACGTACGGAGAAAGTTTGTGTGTTTGGATTTTAAGTGTGTTTCCTGTAGACACAGCACTTTTGGATTGTGTTTTTGAATGAGCTCTTGCACGTCATCAAGGTTTCCGAGAAGACCTCTGACGTTCCATTGAATAATTTGTGTATCCATATTGGGTGATAATATGTGCTGTGTGTACAGAAACAGAAGTAGTGTTTATGGAAATTACTGTGATTAAATTACAGAGCCCTTTCGAGGCCCTGTAACGGGAGTTTTGCCCTTTCTGGAGCGTTCGAGTGAACCTCGCCGCTCCTTAGGCGCTTGGCGCCCCTGGAGGATAGGTGTAGTGTCCATTGCCTCTTGTGAGGCGCCGGACACCTGCTCTTGCGAGCGAGAAGTCACCAGGGAGAGTCTCGCCTTGGAGGGCAAGACCCCTGCGCCCACCAGCCCGGAGGTCGATGGGGTTCCCTGGGGGATTTGGCTGCGCCGGCCGTTGCCAGCGCTAGAAGGGACCTGGGAGGTTGAGGCAGCCTCGGCTGCACCCACCTTCGGGGTCGATGGCCCCTTTTCCTCGGTTGGCGGAGCAGCGCTAGCTGCAACCGCCGTGGGGGCAGATGGCGTAACTGCCGACTCACTGCGTGTGGGTCGGACAGTCGCCGGAGACCGTTGTGACGCTGCCCCCTGACGCGCCACTTCGGCAAAGCTTTTCTTTGGCAGGTATGCAACCCGCCTGCGTGCCTCCTTGAATGATATATTCTCTTTTACTTTTATAGTTACTATTTCCTTTTCCTTCTTCCAGGAGGGGCACGATCGCGAGTACGCGGCGTGATCCCCGTCACAGTTTGCACAGTGGAGAGGGTTATTACATGCTTCAGTGGCGTGTTCAAGGGCACTACATTTCGCACACGTTTGGCGGCCTCGGCAGCTCTGCGAGCTGTGGCCGAAACGCTGGCATTTGTAACATCTCAAGGGATTTGGCACGTATGGTCTCACACGGAGCTTGATGTACCCGGCCTCGATTGAGTCGGGCAGGACACTTGTATTGAAGGTAAGTATTAGGTGTTTGGTCGCAAGTTCTTTTCCATCTCGCCTTATCTTAATTCTTTTGACACTTATAACATTCTGTTCGCTGAAGCCCTCTAAGAGCTCAGCCTCAGTGAGCTCCAGCAAATCATCGTCAGAGACAACGCCGCGGGAGGTATTCATCGTGCGGTGCGGGGTTACTACTACTTGGGTCTCCCCAAATGATACTAGCAGTGGCAGCTTTTCAAATTGCTTCTGGTCGCGGAGCTCCAAGAGGAGGTCACCGCTAGCCATCCTTGACACCTTATATCCTGGGCCAAAAACTTCGGTAAGGGACTTGGATACTAGGAACGGGGAGATTGTTCGTACTTGTTTAGCCGGTTTTTCTGAGTGGATGACATGAAAACGTGGAAAATTGTGGACTTGGCGTCCGAAAAACTGAAAGACCTCTTCGGTGCGCCCTCGTTTGTGAGGGCGATCAGGGAGTTTAGGAAAAGCGTTTTCCATAAGTACAATTGGGTTTTCGGCCGCGATGCCGACCACCCACCATGGAGCCCAACAGGGGGACGTGACAGGAGCTCCTGCTATAGAAACCCTGCCAACGCCAGCCGTACATCGCTGCTATAACCAAATACAGCATAACCAAGGCTGGTTAGCTACACAAGGTTAACCCTTGCCGCCGGGAAACTAGGAAGTGAGGAGAAGTGATGAGAAGACAGGAAAGATGAAAAAGGCGAGAGAGAAAGACGAAGATTGGAGAGGAGGACAGGAAAAGGCGACTGCCGATTTCCCCCCGGGTGGGTCAGTCCGGGGGTGCCGTCTACGTGAAGCCGAGGCCAAAGGGGTGTGTTGCCGCCGCCGAGGGGCCGTAAAGGTCCAAACACCCGGCATTGGCTCAACCCCCAGGATCCCCTTTTCCCCGGACACGGCTAAGCCGCGCACGGCTACACGCGGGAGGGTCCAACCCTCGTGTGCTCGGGTCCGTGGTGTCGCAACGCACCAAACGCCTGCTGACGCAGACGCCCCTGCGGGGGAGCCCAACGAGGGGACGCGGCAGAGCTTGCATGCAAGTCTGCACGACGCCAGCCGTACGCCGCCACTATAACCAAATATGGTGTACCCAAGGTTGGATAACCACACAGGGTTAACCCTTGCCGCCAGGAGAAAGGAAGTAAAAAGAAGAGAGAAGGAGACAGGAAAGGTAAAAAAGTGAGAGATAAAGACGAAGATTTGAGGAGGGAGAGACAGGAAAAGGCGACTGCCGATGTCCTCCAGGTGGGTCAGTCTGGAGGTGCCGTCTATGTGAAGCAGAGGCCAAAGGGGTGTGTTGCCTCCGCCGGGGGGCCTTAAAGGTCCAAGCACCCAGCATCGGCTCAACCCCCAGGATCCCCCTTTCCCCAGACACGGCTAAGCCGCGCACGGCTACACGCGGGAGGGTCCAACCCTCGTGTGCTCGGGTACGTGGTGGCGCAACACACCAAACGCCTGCTTACGCAGACGCCCCTGCGGGGCGTCTACGTGAAGCACAGGCCAAAGGGGTGTGTTGCCTCCGCCGGGGGGCCTTAAAGGTCCGAACACCCAGCATCGGCTCAACCCCCAGGATCCCCTTTTCCCCGGACACGGCTAAGCCACGCACGGTTAAACGCGGGAGGGTCCAACCCTCGTGTGCTCGGGTCCGTGGTGTCGCAACACACCAAACGCCTGCTTGCGCAGACGCCCCTGCGGGGCATCTGGTCAGCTAGAACGTTTCCCTCGATGCCCCTATGTCCAGGCACCCAGCATATGATCACATGTTGGTTAGATATATATGATTTGCACAGTGCGGAGTGAAGTTCAATAACTACTGGATTTTTATGATTACAGAAAGACATCAAGGCCTTCACAACACTGAGGGAGTCCGTATATATCACTGATTTCGGGAGTTTTGATTTGTTTATATGCTTTACGGCCGACAGCCGGGCATAGGCCTCAGCCGTAAAGATATTAGTTTCCGGGTGCAGTACGTCGGATTCTGAGAAGGATGGACCGACGGCTGCATAGGACACCCCGTCGTGTGATTTTGATGCGTCTGTGTAGAACTCCGTGCAGGAGTATTTGTGCTGGAGTTCCCGGAAATGCATCTTGATTTCAATCTCTGGAGCATGCTTTGTGACTTCCACGAAAGATATATCACAATGTATGAGCTGCCACTCCCAAGGAGGTAGCAGCTTGGCTGGATGCATTAGGCGAAGCTCGAGGAGTGGAATGTGCATTTCTTCACTAAGCTCCCTCACACGCAGCGAGAAAGGCTGTCTTACGGAGGGACGATTGCGAAAGAGTGTAGCATATGTCATGTCATGAATGGTATTAAAACAGGGATGTTGAGGATTTGCGTGGACTTTCAGAAAATATGTGTGGCTGGTGTATGTTCTCTGGATATGAAGAGACCACTCATTCGATTCTGCATATAAACTTTGTATGGGACTCGTTCTGAATGCGCCAGTGGCCAGACGGATTCCTAGATGGTGGACTGGGTCTAGCATCCTTAGTGCGCTTGGGGTGGCAGAGTGGTAAATCACGGCGCCATAGTCTAGTCGTGATCGAATGAGGCTTTTATAGAGATTCATTAAGCACTTCCTGTCACTACCCCACGTAGTCTGGGATAGAAGTTTGATTATGTTCATTGTTTTTAGACACTTTTCTTTGAGATGTTTAATGTGGGGGACGAAGGTGAGTCTGTAGTCAAGTATGACACCTAGAAATTTGTGTTCTTTGTTTACAGGTATCTGTTGTCCACGCAGTTCTATGCAAGGATCTGGGATAAGTCTTCTCTTTCTTGTAAAAAGAACACAAGAGCTTTTGTTAGGATTGATCTTAAACCCATTCTTGTCTGCCCACATTGACACTTTGTTCAGGCCATGCTGTACCTGTCTCTCGCAGACTGCGAGGTTACAGGATTTGAAAGCTATTTGAATGTCGTCCACGTAGACAGAGTAAAAGATTGATGGATATTGTTTCTTGGCGCAAGGGCCAGAAATGGCCAAAGAGCGCCATGACATTTGGTGATGGATGGCAATGAGTATCGGTGAATATGTCGGTGATCGAGTAAAAGCAGTAAATGGTGTAAAATATGTACTTATTAAAATAATGTCAATGAAAAGTGAGTCCTTTGGTTGTAAAAGTACGTTGAAAACGATAAGACACTAAAACATGTTAATTTATAGCAGCACCAGTGCCTCTACAGAGCCCTTCAGTGCAAGGGCTGCGAGGCATGTGCTCTGTGAGTGATTTCATTGCAGCTACAGCCTCTAGGCAGAGGCTGTGCTACAAATAGCCTGGCCAAATAATGTCTATGGTATTTGTTTCTTCTAAGAACTTGAGAACTAGTTTAAAATTAAATAGAGGTTCATTGCCTAAAAAGAAGACTGGGTGTAAAGGTACATTATGATGGTACAAGAAAGGGAAGAACTTTTTTCTCTCCATTTCTAATAATGGGCACTGAACGAGAACATGAAGGACTGTAAGTCTACTGCCACACCTAGTGCATGTTGGAGGGTCAGTTCCAGTAAGAATATACGAATGGGTGCTATAGGTATGCCCAATTCTTAATCTACAGAGCAGTACTTCCTGGTGTCTTGTTTTTTTCTCAGAGATCCAGTTGCCTATCTTTGGTTTAATTAGGTGTAGTTTGTTGGATACCTGAGTGTCCCATTGCCTTTGCCAATATTTCCGTAGTTTATATTGTAAGAAAGGCTTAAGATCTGTGTAAGGTACAGGTATATTGAGGTCTTCATCACAAAAAGCTACAGATGTAGCCCTTTCGTCAGCAGCTACGTTGCCCTCTAGGCCTCTATGGCCAGGCACCCAACAAAGAACAATTGTTTGGTTCGACATGTAGGCTGAGCATAGAAGGTTGTAGACCTGATTAAGGATAGGGTTATTGTGTTTTCGTAGATTTGATATCCCACTAACAACGCTTAATGAATCTGTGAATATGACAGCCTTTATTATACCTGTTTGTTTTATATGTTTCACAGCAGAGAGAATCGCGTATGCCTCTGCTGTGAAAATGCTGGTGTTTGGATTTAGTGCACCGGACGTTGAGAATGACGGTCCGAGAGCTGCATAGGCTACACCATAAGTAGACTTTGAAGCGTCTGTATAAAACTCCGCGCAAGAGTACTTTGCCTGGAGTTCGAGGAAATGTGAACGTATCTGTACCTCAGGCGCATGTTTTGTTAATGCGACGAAAGACATATCACATTGGATATTCTGCCATTCCCAAGGTGGTGCAATGTTAGTGGGAGTCATTAGGACTATTTCTCGATGTTGAATAGCAGTTTCATGAGCCAGTTGTTCTAAGCGCACAGATAGAGGAGGTCGAACAGATGGGCGGTTATGGTAAAGTCTTGCAGAAGATAAGTCATGTATAGTTAAATAACACGGATGTTCGTTATTCGATTTACATTTTAAAAAGTAGGAGAAGGTTAGATACGTTCTGCGCAGATGTAACGACCATTCGTTCGCCTCCACATACAGACTTTCCACAGGACTTGTCCTAAATGCGCCTGTTGCCAGCCGTATGCCTAGATTGTGGACTGGGTCGAGAGTTCTGAGAGCACTATCCGATGCGGATTGGTACACCACGGCTCCATAGTCGAGGCGTGATCGTACAAGGCTCCTATATAGGCTAAGCAAACACCTCCTGTCACTGCCCCAGTTTGTTCGAGAAAGTAGCTTCAGCAGGTTCATTGTCTTCAGGCACTTCGCTTTGAGATATTTCAAGTGCGGAATAAAATTAAGTTTTGTCTAAGATGATGCCTAAAAATTTGTGTTCAAGGCTGACCGACAGTCGTTGTCCATTAAGGTGAATAGTGGGTCCTGGTGATATGCCTCTCTTGTTTGAGAAAAGAACACATGTGCTTTTCTGAGGGTTAAATTTAAAACCATTTTCTTCTGACCACTTTGAGAGTTTGTTTAGGCCGAGCTGTAGCTGCCTCTCGCAGATGCTAAGATTGCACGATCTAAAAGCTATCTGTACATCGTCTACATAGACCGAGTAAAAGAGTGTGCGAGGTATGACGGTGTGTAAGGAGTTCATTTTCACAATAAAGAGAGTACAGCTCAGCACTCCACCCTGCGGTACACCTGTCTCCTGTACGAATGATCGTGACTCCACATTGCCAACTCTGACACGAAACGTTCTGTCAGACAGGTAGCTTTCAATAATGGTCAGCAGGTTGCCACGTATACCCATTCCAGAAAGATCCCGAAGGATCCCAAAGCGCCACGTAGTGTCATACGCCTTTTCCATATCAAGGAATACAGATACGACAAGCTGTTTGTGGATAAAGGCTTCACGGATGTACATTTCCATGCGGACAAGCTGGTCTGTCGTCGACCTACCTTCCCTGAAACCGCATTGGTATGGGTCTAATATTTTGTTGGTTTCCAGATAGTGGAGCAAGCGTTTATTCACCATCTTTTCAAAGAGTTTGCACAGGCAGCTTGTCAACGCTATCGGCCTATAACTGTTTGATGATGATGATGTGTGGTTTTTTATGGCGCAAGGGCCAGGTTTGGCCAAAGAGCGCCATGAGAAGTTGTAATGTTGACGATGTATTATGGAAGATGTGACTTGGCTGTAAAGTGGCCTAAAAATATTCGCTGTAGAGTGCGTAAAATTAACTTGTTATAAAATTATGGCGATGGCAGATGACGAATAGTATGAACACTAAAATCCATCGTGAAAGAATGATGCAGAATAGAAAATATATGAGATGGTAAAAATGCCTGGAGCACTGTTGCCTCGCCAGAGCCCTTCAAACACAAGGGCCTAGAGGCACGTGCTACACGAAAGAACTATCGCAGCGCCATCCTCTGAAGAGAGGAGACGCTACGAACATGTTGGGCTAACAACATGCAACACAACATCTTTCAGATAACTTAGGACTGCGTTAGTGTCGAAGAGCGGTTCTGGGCCGAGTAACATTACAGGATGAAGGGGAATATGCTGCCGGTATGCTAACGGAAAATGTTTCTTTCTGTCAGATTCGGCTTTCCGACACTCCAGGAGGACATGGAGGACGGTCAGCCTCTCCCCGCATCTACCGCAAGTTGGAGGATCATTTTCAGTGAGTAAGAAGTTGTGTGTACCAAATGTGTGTCCTATTCTGAGGCGACAGAATAGGACATCTGTTCGCCGTGATTTTGTTACGGAGGGCCAAGAACCTAACTGTGGCTTTATCACGTGCAGTTTGTTATTTACTTCTACGTCCCACTTACGTTGCCAGTGGTTTCGCAGTTTCCTTCTTAAGAAAGGCTTCAGGTCCGTGACAGGGACCGAAGCAGTAGGACTGACTGTATGCAATGAAATTGATGTGGCCATCTGGTCTGCTAGAACGTTACCCTCGATGCCCCTATGTCCAGGCACCCAGCATATAATGACATGCTGGTTAGACATATACGCTCTACAGAGGACGGAATAGAGCTCAATAATTACGGGGTTTCTGTGTTTACAGTGTGACTTCAAGGCTTTTACCACGCTTAAGGAGTCTGTAAATAAAATTGTTTTTTGAACATTTGATTTTCTGATATGTTTCATAGCCGACAGTAGTGCATAGGCCTCAGCCGTAAATATGCTTGTTTCAGGGTGCAGTACACCGGATTCCGAGAAGGATGGGCCAATGGCTGCGTAGGACACCCCGGCATGCGACTTAGAAGCGTCCGTATAAAACTCTGTGCACGAGTACTTGTACTGGAGCTCCAAGAAGTGCATTTTGATATGTGTCTCTGACGCATGTTTAGTGACCTGTACAAAGGATGTGTCACATTCTATCAGCTGCCACTCCCAGGGTGGTACTAGCTTAGCTGGAGGCATTAGGCGTTGGTCGAGAATTGGGACATCCATTTCCGTGCTAAGTTCTCTTGCACGCAGTGAGAAAGGACGTCTCACAAAGGGTCTGTTATGAAAAAGTGTTTCACATGTCAAGTCGTTAACGGTTGTGAAACACGGATGTTCCTTATTAGAGCGCACTTTCAGAAAATAGTTGAAGCTGATGTAAGTTCTCCGAAAATGGAGTGACCACTCATCGGACTCAACATACAAACTTTCAACAGGGCTTGTTCTAAATGCCCCAGTGGCCAGACGGATTCCCAGATGGTGTACGGGGTCTAACATCTTTAGCGCGCTCGGGGCGGCAGAGTGATACACTGCGGCTCCATAGTCTATTCGCGACCGAACTAGGCTCCTGTAAAGATTCAACAGGCACTTCCTGTCACTACCCCATGTTGTGTATGATAGGATTTTAAGTAGGTTCATTGTTTTTAGACATTTTTCTTTAACATGTTTTATGTGAGGAATGAAAGTGAGCCTAGAGTCAAGAATAACACCAAGGAATTTGTGTTCTTTGCTGACAGGAATTTGGTGTCCGCCCAGTTCTACACAAGGATCTAGGACCAGGCCTCTCTTTCTTGTGAAGAGAACACAAGCACTTTTGTGGGGGTTGACCTTAAATCCGTTTTCGTCTGCCCACTTGGAAACCTTGTTCAAGCCCTGCTGTACCTGTCTTTCGCATACTGTAAGGTTGCAGGATTTGAAGCCTATTTGTATATCATCTACGTATACGGAATAAAAAATGGCAGGTGGTAGTGAAGCACGTAGCGTGTTCATCTTTACGATAAAGAGAGTGCAGCTGAGCACGCCTCCCTGGGGTACACCAGTTTCTTGCGTAAAGGGACGTGAGAGTTCATTGCCGACTTTTACTCGGAAGGTACGATTTGACAAATAGCTTTCAATTGTGTTCAGCATATTTCCACGGATGCCAATTGCCGACAGGTCTCGTAAGATCCCGTAACGCCATGCCGTGTCATATGCCTTCTCCATATCGAGGAATATCGATAGAAAAAACTGTTTATGTATAAAGGCATCGCGGATATTTCCTTCCATGCGCACAAGATGATCGGTTGTGGACCGCCCTTCTCGGAATCCACACTGATAAGGATCGAGTATATTGTTGAGCTCAAGGAAATGTATAAGTCTGCGATTTATCATTTTTTCAAAAAGCTTACACAGACAATTAGTTAGAGCTATCGGACGGTAACTAGCCGCCAAGGAAGGGTCTTTTCCCTGCTTTAGGACAGGAACCACAATCGCTTCTTTCCATGTGGATGGGAGGTACCCCGAAGCCCAAATAGTATTGTATAGTGTAAGAAGTGTAACTTGTGCGTCAGTATGTAGGTGCCTGATCATGTCATACATGACTCTGTCTGGTCCCGGTGCAGTGCTTTTACATGTGTTCAAGGCAGCTCTCAACTCGGCAATACCGAAAGGCCGGTTATACTGTTCATTCTGCCTGGATTTCCGTATGATTGGCTGACGTTCTATTATTTCTTTATGCTTAAGAAAGGACTGGGAATAATTGATTGAGCTTGACACACGCTCAAAGTGCTCCCCTAGTGAATCTGCCTGGTCTTGCAGGGTTTCGCCTTGTGTGTTTACTAAAGGGAGGGAGTATGTTTGTCGCCCTCTTATTCTACTAACCCTGTTCCAGACTTTGGCCTCATCTGTATACGAGTTGATACCTGTTAAAAAGTTCTGCCAGCTCTCTCTTCTGGCCTGTCGGCGGGTTCGCCTGCCTTGGGATTTAACTTTTTTAAAATTGATAAGATTCTCCGCAGTGGGGGAGGCGCGTAGCAAACCCCACGCTTTATTTTGTTTCTTACGAGCGATCCTACAATCATCGTTCCACCAGGGGACACGCCGTTTGCCTGCCAATCCATTTACTTGTGATATACATTTAGTTGCGGCATCTATGATGAAGGCTCTAAAGTACTCCACAGCTGCATCGATTTCTAAAGAAGACATATCAGCCAGCGAGATGTTAGTAAGTGTTCGAAATTTCTCCCAGTCAGCTGTGTCTATCTTCCACCTAGGAGCTTGCGGAGGATATTCGTTTTCTTTAGATGTTCTTATCAGTATAGGGAAGTGGTCGCTGCCGTAAGGATTGTTCGTGACTTCCCATACGAGTTGGGGCAGTATGGACGGGGAAACTATGGTAAGATCTATTGAAGAAAAGGTTCTGTTTGCTAGGGAGTAATACGTGGGTTCCTTCTTATTGAGCAAGCAAGCACCTGAAGAAAAAAGGAACTGTTCAACAAGACGACCTCGCGCGTCTGTACGAGTGTCGCCCCACAGGGAGCTGTGCGCATTGAAATCCCCAAGAACAACATAGGGTTCTGGCAACTCGTCTATAAATGACTGAAATTCATGTTTGTTTAATTTGTAGTGTGGGGGTACGTAGATCGAGCAAATGGTGACGAGTTTATCCAGAAGAACAGCTCGAACCGCCACTGCTTCGAGGGGCGTTTGTAGCTGTAAACGCTGACAGGAAACACTTTTATGAATCAAAATGGCAACGCCGCCTGAAGATACGACAGCATCATCGCGATCTTTGCGAAACTTAATATACGGTCGGAGAAAGTTTGTATGTTGTGGTTTTAGGTGTGTTTCCTGTAGACACAGCACTAGTGGATTGTGTTTTTGGATAAGCTCTTGCACATCATCAAGGTTCCTAAGAAGACCTCTGATGTTCCATTGAATTATTTGTGTATCCATATTGGAGGTCAGTAGGTGCTGTGTGTACAGAAGTAGTGATTATCGAAATTACAGAGATTAAATTACAGAGCCCTTTCGAGGCCCTGTAACGGGAGTTTTGCCCTTTCTGGAGCGTTCGAGGGATCCTCGCCGCTCCTTAGGCGCTTGGGGCGCCTTGAGGTTAGGTGTAGTGTCCATTGCCTCGTGTGAGGCGCCGGACACGTGCTCTTGCGAGCGAGAAGTAACTAGAGAGGGTCCCGCCTTGGGGGGCAAGACCCCTGCGCCCACCTGCCCGGAGGTCGATGGGGCTCCCTGGGGAATTTGGCTGCGCCGGCTGTTGCCAGCGCTGGAAGGGGCCGGGGTGGTTGGAGCAGCCTCAGCTGCGCCCAACTTCGGGGTAGAAGGTCCCTTCTGCTCGGTTGGCGGAGCAGCGCTAGCTGCAACCACCGTGGGGGCAGATGGCGTAACTGCCGACTCACTGCGTGTGGGTCGGACAGTCGCCGGAGGCCGTTGTGACGCTGCCCCCTGACGCGCCACTTCGGCAAAGCTTTTCTTTGGCAGGTATGCTACCCGCCTGCGTGCCTCTTTGAACGTTATATTTTCTTTTACTTTTATAGTTACTATTTCTTTTTCCTTCTTCCAGGAGGGGCACGACCGCGAGTACGCGGCGTGATCCCCGTCACAGTTCACACAGTGGAGAGAGTTATTACATGCTTCAGTGGCGTGTTCAAGGGCACTACATTTCGCACATGTCTGGCGGCCTCGGCAGCTCTGCGAGCTGTGGCCGAAACGCTGGCATTTGAAACATCTCAAGGGATTTGGCACGTACGGTCTTACACGAAGCTTGATATACCCGGCCTCAATTGACTCGGGCAGGACACTTGAATTGAAGGTGAGTATTATGTGTTTGGTCGCAATTTCTTTACCGTCTCGCCTCATCTTGATTCTTTTGACGTTTATGACATTTTGTTCACTGAAGCCCTCCAACAGTTCAGCCTCAGTGAGCTCTAGCAAATCATCATCGGAGACAACGCCACGGGAGGTATTCATCGTGCGGTGCGGGGTTACTACTACTTGGGTCTCCCCAAATGATACAAGTTTAGGCAGTTGCTCAAATTGTTTTAGGTCGCGGAGCTCCAAGAGGAGGTCACCGCTAGCCATCCTTGACACCTTATATCCTGGGCCAAAAACTTCGGTAAGAGACTTAGATACAAGGAACGGGGAGATTGTTCGCACTTGCTTAGCTGGTTTTTCTGCGTGGATCACATGAAAACGGGGAAAATTGTGGACTTGGCGTCCGAAAAACTGAAAAACTTCTTCGGTGCGCCCTCGTTTGTGAGGGCGATCAGGTAGTTGAGGAAAAGCATGTTCCATAAGTAATGTTGGGTTTTCGGCCGCGATGCCGACCACCCACCATGGAGCCCAACAGGGGGACGTGACAAAAGTTGCTGCTAGAGAAACCCTGCCAACGCCAGCCGTACATCGCTGCTATAACCAAATACAGCATAGCCAAGGCTGGCTAGCTACACAAGGTTAACCCTTGCCGCCGGGAAACTAGGAAGTGAGGAGAAGTGATGAGAAGACAGGAAAGATGAAAAAGGCGAGAGAGAAAGACGAAGATTGGAGAGGAGGACAGGAAAAGGCGACTGCCGGTTTCCCCCGGGTGGGTCAGTCCGGGGGTGCCGTCTACGTGAAGCCGAGGCCAAAGGGGTGTGTTGCCTCCGCCGGGGGGCCTTAAAGGTCCGAACACCCAGCATCGGCTCAACCCCCAGGATCCCCTTTTCCCCGGACACGGCTAAGCCACGCACGGTTAAACGCGGGAGGGTCCAACCCTCGTGTGCTCGGGTCCGTGGTGTCGCAACACACCAAACGCCTGCTTGCGCAGACGCCCCTGCGGGGACAGAGTAAAAGATGGCGGGTGGTAGTGAAGCACGAAGCGTATTCATCTTCACGATAAATAGCGTGCAGCTGAGCACGCCTCCTTGGGGTACACCCGTTTCTTGCGTAAAAGGACGTGAGAGTGCATTGCCGACTTTTACCCGGAAGGTACGATTTGACAGATAGCTTTTTATTATATTAAACATATTACCTTGGATGCCCATTTCTGACAAGTCTCTTAAGATTCCGTAACGCCACGTCGTATCGTACGCCTTCTCCATATCAAGGAATATGGATAAGAAGAATTGTTTGTGTACAAACGCGTCCCGGATATTTGCTTCTACACGTACAAGGTGGTCAGTTGTGGAGCGTCCTTCTCGGAAGCCGCACTGATAAGGATCAAGAATTTTGCTCTGTTCAAGGAAAAAGATGAGTCGCCGATTTATCATTTTTTCGAACACCTTACAAAGGCAACTTGTGAGGGCTATCGGGCGGTAACTCGCCACTGAGGAAGGGTCTTTGCCTTGTTTCAAAACAGGGACCACAATGGCTTCCTTCCACGCGGTTGGAAGGTACCCTGCATCCCAGATGGTGTTGAAGAGTGTGAGTAGTGTGACTTTCGTATCATTGTGTAAATTTTTGAGCATTTCGTACATGATTCGATCCGATCCTGGTGCGGAGCTCTTGCATGCGCTCAAGGCAGCTCTCAATTCAGCAATCCATGTGCGGGTGCTAAAAACAGCAGCATTGGCATGCTTTTCACGTCGTTTGGTAGAAATCCACACGCGCGTACTGCCAAAAGCACCATTTGCATGCATATCGTGTGGTTTTGCAGAAAACTGCATCCGCGTCTACCAAAACTTGCATATGCATGCTTAAAACGCGTTTTGGCACAAATCCATGTGCCGCTTCTAAAAAGAGCAGCATTGGCATGCTTTTCACGTCGTTTGGTAGAAATCCACACGCGCGTTCTGCCAAAAGCACCATTTGCATGCATATCGTGTGGTTTTGTAGAAAACTGCATCCGCGTCTACCAAAAGTTGCATATGCATGCTTAAAACGCGTCTTGGCACAAATCCATGTGCGGGTTTTAAAAAGAGCAGCATTGGCATGCTTTTCACGTCGTTTGGTAGAAATCCACACGCGCGTTCTGCCAAAAGCACCATTTGCATGCATATCGTGTGGTTTTGCAGAAAACTGCATCCGTGTCTACCAAAAGATGCATATGCTTGCTTAAAACGCCTTTTGGCACAAATCCATGTGCAGGTGCTAAAAAGAGCAGCATCGGCATGCTTTTCACGTCGTTTGGTACAACTCCACACGCGCGTTCTGCCAAAAGCACCATTTGCATGCATATCGTGTGGTTTTGCAGAAAACTGCATCCGCGTCTACCAAAAGATGCATATGCATGCTTAAAACGCGTTTTGGCACAAATCCATGTGCGGGTGCTAAAAAGAGCAGCATTGGCATGCTTTTCACGTCGTTTGGTAGAAATCCACACGTGTGTTCTGCCAAAAGCACCATTTGCATGCATATCGTGTGCTTTTGCAGAAAACTGCGTCCGCGTCTACCAAAAAGTGCATGTGCTTGCTAAAACGCGTTTTGGCACAAATCCATGTGCGGGTTCTAAAAAGAGCAGATTGGCCTGCTTTTCACGTCGTTTGGTAGAAATCCACACGCGCGTTCTGCCAAAAGCACCATTTGCAAGCATATCGTGTGGTTTTGCAGAAAACTGCGTCCGCGTCTACCAAAACTTGCATATGCATGCTTAAAACGCGTTTTGGCACAAATCCATGTGCGGGTGCTAAAAACAGCAGCATTGGCATGCTTTTCACGTCGTTTGGTAGAAATCCACACGCGCGTACTGCCAAAAGCACCATTTGCATGCATATCGTGTGGTTTTGCAGACAACTGCATCCGCGTCTACCAAAAGATGCATATGCATGGTTAAAACGCGTTTTGGCACAAATCCACGTGCGGGTTCTAAACAGAGCAGCATTGGCATGCTTTTCACGTCGTTTGGTAGAAATCCACACAGCGTTCTGCCAAAAGCACCATTTGCATGCATATCGTGTGTTTTGCAGAAAACTGCATCCGCGTCTACCAAAAGTTGCATATGCCTGCTTAAAACGCGTTTTGGCAAAAATCCATGAATGAATGTGTATTGTTTAGTGGCGCAAGGGCCAAGTATGGCCAAAGAGCGCCATGACTGATAATGTTGTGTTAAGTGCCGATTTGTGAGTTGCGATGGTGGGATGTGACATGGCTGTAAAGTGGCCTAAAATCAATCCGTATCATAAAAGCGTAAAATGATATATAATATAAAATTATGATAGTGATACAACTAGATGTCTATGGATCTAGTACGCGTGATCAGTGGTCGTGGAGCTAAAATGGAAAAATGTGGAAATACCACCTAAGCCTCCGGGAGGCCTTTGAGCCCAAAGGCTGGGAGGCAGGTGCTTTCTTTTAGTGCAGTTATCGCAGCAGAAACCTCAGTTAAGAGGCCGTGCTACGGATTTCCTGGTGATATGACATGAAAACTGTGTACACCTTTTAAAAATGCGAACAAGTGTTGATATTTAAAGAGTGGTTCCATACCTATGATCATAAGAGGATGAAGGGGAATTTGTTGACGGTGTGGTAATGGAAAATGCTTTTTCCTATTAGCGTCTAATTCAGTGCATTGCAGCAGGATGTGAAGCACAGTAAGTGGCTCACCACATTTATCACACATGGGTGGATCGCCACCGGACAAGAGGTATGCGTGTGTGCTGTATGTGTGTCCTATCCTGAGTCTGCAAAGTGTTACTTCTGTGTGGCGGTTCTTTGATACCGGCGGCCAGTTGCCAAGATACGGCTTGATAACATGTAGTTTATTTCCTGTTTGTTCGTCCCACAAGCACTGCCAGAAAGCCCTTAGCTTTTTTCTTATTGAGGGCTTGAGGTCATTTACAGGGACAGTCGTGGAAGTGTTGGAGGCGTTCGCGTTGACGGATGTGGCTAGCTCGTCAGCCAACACGTTTCCCTCTATCTCTCGGTGCCCTGGCACCCAGCATACGACGATATGCTGTTTGGACTGATAGATTGTGCATAAGGCTGAGTAAAGAGATGGAATTACAGGGTTTTTATATTTCCTGACAGTTTTCAAAGCATTTACAACACTCAAAGAGTCTGTGTATATAACTGCCTTGGGGATATGAGATTCATTAATGTGTTTAACGGCAGCCAATATCGCGTAGGCCTCTGCTGTGAAAATACTTGTGTTAGGGTGCAGAACACCGGCATCTGAAAAAGATGGACCGACCGCTGCGTAAGATACGCCAAAATTACACTTCGATGCGTCTGTAAAGAATTCAGGAGAGGAGTATTTGTGCTGTAATTCGAGGAAGTACATTCGTATATGCGCGACAGGCGCGTGCTTTGTGACAGCTACGAAAGATGTATCACAGTCTATTGGTTGCCACTGCCACGGCGGGGGCCGTATAGCAGGGGACATAAGGTGGTATTCAAGCAGTGGAACCCTTGTTTCTTCAGCCATGTCTCTAACACGCATGGAGAAAGGCTGTGCCACTCTGGGCCGGTTGCGGAAAAGTTGGCAGCTGGACAAATCGTTTACGGTGTAATACGCGGGATGCTGACTGTTTGCGTTCATTCTAAGAAAATACATGAAAGACGAATATGTTCTCTGCAGATGCAGTGACCACTCATCCGACTCAACGTAGAGGCTTTCCACTGGGCTTGTTCTAAAGGCGCCTGTGGACAGGCGAATTCCTAAGTGGTGAACACCGTTAAGCATCTTTAGAGCAGTTGGAGTAGCCGACTGGTAAACTATGGCTCCATAGTCTAGTCGTGTGCGTATGAGGCTTTTGTACAAGTTCAAGAGGCATTTTCTATCACTGCCCCAGGTTGTGCGTGAGAGCACCTTTAAGATATTCATTGTTTTCATGCACTTGTCTTTAAGATATTTTATGTGCTTTACAAAGGTTAGTTTCGCGTCTAAAATTATGCCTAAAAATTTATGTTCCTTGTTTACAGGCAGACGCTCATCATGCAACACAATTTCAGGATTGGGGTGCAGGCCTCTTTTTCTAGAGAAAATGACACAGGTGCTTTTTTGTGGGTTCAGTCTGAACCCGTTCACATCAGCCCATTTGGAGACCCTGTTAAGACAAAGCTGGATCTGTCGCTCACAGATAGCAAGAGAACTTGATTGAAAACCTATCTGCACATCGTCAACATACGTTGAATAGAAGATGTTATGTGGTATGTGTAGACGAAGGGAATTCATTTTTACTATAAAGAGCGTGCAGCTGAGCACCCCGCCCTGCGGCACTCCAGTTTCCTGTACAAATTTCTGTGACAGAACAGTGCCCACTCGAACACGGAATGTCCGATTCGACAGATAACTTTCGATAACATTGAACATATTTCCGTGTACACCTAACTGTGAGAGGTCTCTCAAAATACCAAACCGCCACGTTGTATCATAGGCTTTCTCCATATCTAAGAATACTGATAAGAAAAACTGCTTATGCACAAAAGCTTCACGGATACGTGCCTCGATACGTATGAGATGGTCAGTAGTGGATCGACCCTCCCGAAACCCGCACTGGTATGGGTCCAGCAATTTGTTTGATTCTAGGAAGTGCAGGAGGCGACAGTTAATCATTTTTTCGAATACTTTGCAGAGGCAACTTGTTAATGCTATAGGCCTGTAACTCGATACCGAGGAAGGATCCTTTCCGGGTTTTAGGATTGGAATTACAATAGCCTCCTTCCAAACAGAGGGGATCTCGCCGGAAGACCAAATAACGTTGTATAGGTAAAGGAGGCTTTTCTGTGTTTCGGATGGTAGTTGTTTTAACATCTCATATATTACGCGGTCTGAACCTGGGGCGGATGTATTACAACAGTTTAGTGCTGCCTGCAGTTCTGCTATACAGAATGGATCGTTGTACGCAGCACTTTTAGCAGATTTCCTTTCTAATTTTTGCTGTTCTATTTGTGTTTTGTATTTTAGGAAGGTTTCGGAGTAGTGTGAAGAGCTCGATATGTATTCAAAATGTGCACCGAGAAAGTTGGCTTGGTCTTCAAGGCTTTCTCCGTGGCTATTTACTAGAGGTAAGGATTACGTTTGTTGCCCATTAACTTTCTTCACTCTATTCCATACTTTGCTCTCATCTGTGTACGAGTTGATGCTTGCTATATACTTCGCCCAACTCTCTCGTCTTGCTTGTCGGCGCGTTCTCCTTGCCTGTGATTTGATATGTTTAAAGTTTTCTAGGTTTTCTGCTGTTGGAGAATCGCGAAATATGGCCCACGCTTTGTTCTGGTTCCTCCGTGCTTGCCTGCATGCATCATTCCACCAGGGAACACGCCGCTTGGAACCCATGCCGCTCGTTTCCGTAATACATTTACAGGCGGCATCCAGTATAAAAGCTGTAAAATACGCAACTGCATCATCTATGGCTATACCAGACATCTCAGTCCACGTCATGTGAGTAAGAGTTTGGTACCGTTCCCAATCGGCTGAGTCAATCTTCCACCGAGGGAGCTGCGGGGGAAGTTGATCTTGTTTCGGAGTGGTTAGGATTATTGGGAAGTGGTCACTCCCATACGGGTTGTTAAGTACATTAAATTTAAAATAGGGTAAAAGCGTCGGCGATAAAATGCTAAGATCTATGGCAGAGTATGACTTGTTGGCTAGGTTAAAATATGTGGGCTCCTTTGTATTCAAGAGGCATGCTCCAGAAGAGAAAAGCATTTGTTCAATGACGCGACCTCGCGCATCACAGCGTGGATCGCCCCACAAACTACTGTGTGCGTTAAAATCACCGAGAATCATATAGGGTTCTGGGAGCTCATCTATTAATGATTCTAAATCGCGTCTGTGAAGCTGATAATGTGGTGGTATGTACAAAGAGCAGATGGTAATTAGTTTATTTAAAAGTATGGCTCGAACGGCCACGGCCTGAAGGGCCGTTTGGAGCTTTAGATGCTGACACGCTACACTTTTGTCAGCAATAATAGCTACACCGCCAGATGCTGTGACAGCATCTTCGCGGTCTCTGCGAAACGTAACGTGCTTTCGGAGAAAGTTTGTGTGTGTAGATTTTAAGTGTGTCTCCTGTAAACACAGCACTTTTGGATTGTGTTTGTGGATGAGTTCTTGAACATCATCAAGGTTTCTAAGGAGACCTCTGATGTTCCATTGAATGATTTGTGTATCCATCTTTAAGGTAAATTGGTGCTGTGTTTACGGAAACGGAGTGGATGCCTTATATTACAGAGCCCTTTCGAGGCCCTGTAATAGGTGTTTTGTTCTTTCTGAAGCGTTCGAGCGATTCTCGACGCTCCTTAGGCGTTTGGTGCGCCTTGGGGTCAGGTGTAGTGTCCATTGCCTCGTGTGAGGCGCCGGACAAGCGCTCTTGCGAGCGAGATGTTTTCAGAGGGAGTCCCGCCTTGGAGGGCAAGACCCCTGCGCCCACCAGCCCGGAGGTCGATGGGGTTCCCTGAGGGATTTGGCTGCGCTGGACGTTGCCAGCGCTGGAAGGGGCCTCGGAGGTTGGGGCAGCCTCGGCTGCACCCACCTTTGGGGTGGATGGTCCCTTCTCCTCGGTTGACGGAGCAGCGCTAGCTGCAACCGCCGCGGGGGCAGATGGCGTAACTGCCGACTCACTGCCTGTGGGTCGGACAGCCGCCGGAGGCCGTTGCGACGCTGCCCCCTTACGCGCCACATCGGCAAAGCTGCTCTTAGACAGGTATGACACCCGCCTACGTGCCTCCTTGAAAGATATATTTTCTTTGACTTTGATTGTCACAATCTCTTTTTCTCTTTTCCAGGACGGGCAGGCGCGCGAGTATGCGGCGTGCTCGCCATCACAGTTGACACAATGTGGAGTCTTCTGGCATGTTTCGGAGGAATGTTCAGTGTCACTACACTTGGCACATGTCAGCCGGCCTCGACAGTTCTGTGAACTGTGGCCGAACCTTTGGCACTTAAAGCATCTGAGAGGATTTGGCACGTATGGCCTAACACGAAGTTTGATATAACCGGCCTCGATGGACTCGGGGAGGACACTTGAACCGAACGTGAGTATCAGGTGTTTCGTGTTGATCTCTTTACCGTCTCGCCTGATCTTAATTCGCTTAACATTTATTACATTCTGTTCACTGAAGCCCTCCAAGAGTTCAGCTTCAGTGAGCTCTAGCATGTCATCGTCCGAGACAACGCCTCGGGTAGTGTTCATGGTACGGTGCGGGGATACTGTTATTTGGGTCTCCCCAAATGAGACAAGTTTCGGCAGTTTCTCGTACTGCTTCTTATCGTGGAGCTCCAAAAGAAGATCACCACTTGTCATTCTCGATGCCTTATATCCTGTTCCAAAAACTTCAGTTAAAGACTTCGAAACAAGGAACGGTGAAATGTTGCGCACTAGTTTGTCTGGGTTTTCCGAGTGAATAACATGGTATCTAGGATAGTTCTGGACTTGTTGTCCGAAAAATTGAAAAACTTCTTCGGTGCGCCCTCGTTTATGAGGGCGATCAGGTAGTTTAGGAAAAGCATGTTCCATAAGTAATATTGGGTTTTCGGCCGCGATGCCGACCACCCACCATGGAGCCCAACAGGGGGACGTGACAGGAGTTCCTGCTAGAGAAACCCTGCCAACGCCAGCCGTACATCGCTGCTATAACCAAATACAGCATAACCAAGGCTGGCTAGCTACACAAGGTTAACCCTTGCCGCCGGGAAACTAGGAAGTGAGGAGAAGTGATGAGAAGACAGGAAAGATGAAAAAGGCGAGAGAGAAAGACGAAGATTGGAGAGGAGGACAGGAAAAGGCGACTGCCGGTTTCCCCCGGGTGGGTCAGTCCGGGGGTGCCGTCTATGTGAAGCAGAGGCCAAAGGGGTGTGTTGCCTCCGCCGGGGGGCCTTAAAGGTCCAAACACCCAGAATTGGCTCAACCCCCAGGATCCCCTTTTCCCCAGACACGGCTAAGCCGCGCACGGCTACACGCGGGAGGGTCCAACCCTCATGTGCTCGGGTCCGTGGTGTCGCAACACACCAAACGCCTGCTTGCGCAGACGCCCCTGCGGGGTCTCATAGCCAAGTACTGAGGGATTGTGAAGTGTTTAGCAAAGCATCATACACAACTTCACGTGTTGAATTTGGAGACATTCTTTTTACGCAAAACTTATGGACAGGCGTGGCGCATGTGTGCATTGCAAAACGAGTAGACAACTTCAACGCTACATAGCTTGCGATATTCAAGCAGCAAATTTTCTCGACTCGCGCGCTTTTGAAGAAGGAACAGCAGAAAGAAGCCGACGTATCCATCAATAAGTACGGCTCAAGCCACCCATACCCCAAGCATACACGAAGAGAACGAGCGCACGCGTCAGCCGCGCGTGCGGCGTCCTGGCCGTGTGGCACTCGCTTGAGGGCGCCACTCCAAGTTCTTGCCTCTAATAGGGAAACAAAGAAATGACACTTTGACTTTAGCCACGCTGTTTAACCTGCAAAATTTCCGAAAGATGTGTAAAAAATGGCACATATCGGCATAATAAATTTAGACTTAAAAAACAAATATTCTACATGCGACGTGCGTGTCTGCCATAAGAGGGGATAGCCGTGCGAAGGTTGATCGCTCGACGTCATGGTTACTCCTTTTCAGACGTCGCACACCTTCCTGCAACCTTCCTGCTTTGCCTGAAGATGGATGCTTTTAGCTTCTTTTCAGAGAGCGACATGTCGACACAGCCGGAATTATTTTGCTTGCTCGGTCGCAGCCTCACTTGTACGACATGATGCGTGTTGATTACAAAGACCAGCTGAAGCAGACACTCCCGTGGGACGCAATTGGAAAGAGCCTTGGCTTCACGGGTAAGCATCGAAATCTCACCACTTATTAAGTGCAGTGTTATAACGAAGGTATGTGCATGCCTTTTGTCGAGCTCATTTATTACTGCGATGTCATTTTCTTAAGCACGCATTCGTGAGAGCCTTGCGTGCAGCGATGCACGCAAGGTTCACGTGTGTGAGATCCGGACGTTTTGGCCTGACATTACGAAAAACGCAACTCAAATAAATATATAATAGATGAATTTTTACATGAGTGAATGTTAATGCACTGGCGCTTTGAATGCGCTTGCTTGAAAAGGTGGTACGTCGCGCAGAATTTGTTTTCGCAGCGGGCGACGTAATTGTGTGCGGCGTGGATAATTCGGTTGTCCCAATAAGTTCCTGACAACACGCAATAGCAACAAAGAGGCAGCTTTTAAACGTACGGGCATGTCCGCGCCCAGCACAAATCTGATACGTTGAAATTCGCGTTCCTTCTTATGTCAGTCACTCGCTGTTGTGTACGACGGCAGCTGACCCGTAGCGCTGCCGCCAAGGCTAGAATACAAAATAATAACATTAATTTGCACATATAAGAACAGAGTAACCGGGGATCATGAGCGAAACTGTGTAGAAATGTGAAAGCCCGTCTGAAAATGCGCATACGATCCCTCCAACCAAGGCGGCCATGCAGTGACACAGTTCCACAAATGATTTGTTTCCCAGTGGCGCTTCTGTGTTAATGGGCAGCACGAGTGAAATGTCGCAACATTGCATGCTGTAGCCATGTAGCAAAATCGAACCGGCGTCAACACGCAGAACGTTCATGCGGTCGTGTACACGGGTGATTATTGCCATGTGATACAGAGATCGAGGAAACTGTGCACTTCGCATATGACCGTGCGTCGGCACGTTTATTTTTTCCGTATTTCCTCTCGGGCAGACATTGCACGACACGTCACTTCTACATGATCTGAAAGACTTGTTACATAGGCTGTGATATGCTCTTACCCCCTGATCATTTCCCATCTTATTTCTCTCCTCGAAGGTGCGGAATGCAACAAAAATATGGCAGTACTTGAGAGATAAGTTCCACAAGGAACTGAACAAGGTGGAAAAGACTAAGAGTGGCTCCGCAGCTACGAAGACAAGGCTGTGGCTTTTTTATGACGTGTCATTTCTGTGAGGCTATGTATCCGGTCGCAGGTAAGTCCATCGCCATGTGCAATATATGCATTTAATTTCCTGCGCCTTCTGAAAATAAGAACATAAGAGCACGAAAAACATTATGCCAACTGAACCGATTACACATAAAACACAGGACATAGTAGTCATCGCGTCTTCGTGTATAATTGTCTCTGTTTGCACATGAAATACGGGTGTCAATGAATGAATGAATGAAAACTTTATTGTTCCACCGAGCTGGGGTGCCCGCCTCTTAACCTACACGTAGGTAGGGGAGGAGGACGAAGCAGTCCCCGCGCGTTGAGGAAGGTGAGTCTTCACGGCCTCAACGGCCAGGCGGATTGCTCGACGCTGGTCGTCTTCAGCCTCGCTCTGGAGCAAGGCCTCCCAGGCTTCTCTACTGACAATGTTTTCCTTGGCCCCTGGGGAGCCAGCACACTCCCATATTATATGGTCTAGCGTACCTTTTTGCTTACAAATTTTGCAGAGGGCGTCGTTATAGTCCCTCGTCTGTGTTAAGTAGATCCAATGTGGTGATGTGTAATTGTTTCCCTGGAGGCGTCGCCAAATGCGAGCGTCCTCCAGAGAGAGAGACCGATGCGGAGGCGGAAAGATTCTTCTTTCGGCTTTGTAGTGATCGAAAATTTCCCTGTACGTTATCAGGCTATCTTTTATCCCTGGAACTGGCTGCTCTAGAGTTGCCCGGTGGTAGAGTGCTCGGGCGAGCTCATGAGCGGCTTCGTTGCCTGGGACTTCTTCATGGGCTGGTACCCAAATAAAAGTTATGTCCCTCCTGGGAGGGTTTTTGAGTAGAATGTGGAGGGCTTCTTCCGAGATTCTCCCTTTGTAAAAATTTCGGATAGCTAATTTGTTATCGCATAATATTTCTCCCGCTTTTGTTCCCGCACAAGCGAGCGCTACTGCAACCTCCTCGGCTGTACAGGCATCCCTCGTGCACGTGGAGCACGCTATTTTAATGCACCCGTCGCCATCAACCACCGTCGATACCGCAGCCCCGTCTCTGCCGCAAGCGGCGTCCACGTACGCTACGTTATGCGCCGGTCAAAGCATCCTTTCAGTTGCCGTGACGTCACGGATGTTGAGGGCGTCTGCTAGGACCCATCGTTAGAGTATTGTCGTCAAAGATAGACCGCACTCTATTTCTAAGCGGCCAAGCACTTAATAAGGAAAGTTTCGAGAAATTTTACTGAGCCAGCGCCACCCAAATACGAGTGCTTTGGAAGCCGTGACGTAACAGCAACGGCGTTCCGTTTTCAGCGCGAAAGTTTTAAAAAACATTAGGTGACTATCATTTTCTTTGGGATATCCGACCAAAGAGTGGCTTGTTGGGCTCGTTGGAAACGTGGTATTCCGTAAATCTATTACTGCGAGATTAAGAAGACATTTTTCTGGTAAAATATTTGTCACTCTAAGCTGATGTGGTGTTTCTCGTTATAGCGTTCCTTCAAGAGTGCACTTTTTTTGCGGTTCATGCAATGTTAATTGTGAGCCACTATGCACGTATCAATAAGATTGCCAGTTTTCATGGCCCATTCACGTTGTCTGAAATATTTTGCCTACTTGGTACATAATTTGCCTTCTCCTGCAGGAGTGCTCAATATGGCTGCAGGACTGCTGCTTCCAATGTCGCATCTGTTGCAGAGGCAACCGCATATGCCAAAGAGACTGCAGCGGGTAAATGCATGATGCATTTCCTGTTACCCGTCTGAATTTGTAAGAATTGGAAAAGAAATTCTGTGCCACTCAATCATGCTGTGCAGGCACCCTCAACAACACCACTGAGGGCTGCACTGGTCAGCAAAGTGTCGTGGAAGGTGATCAGCATTCTGTAGAGCAGCCCTTCAGACGGGGCGACGATGTTGTGTATGGTCTCGGTTATGACCGTGATTCGTTGTTAAAGCTTACTAGTGAGGGGCGGGACGATTCGTCTCCCTGTTCTCGAATGGTAAGCCCGTCATTACAAATATAGTTAATTCGCTTGTGTGTTCATCCTGTATGAATATTTACCTATTCAAATAGTCATCTGTAAACAATTCGCCTCCAGGTCAGCCCACAACGCTCGCATCTAACGAGTGCCAGAAAAAGGCAGCTTAGTGTGGGGGCCACGGTGCCTCACAAGGGTCCAGCAGGAGTCGGCGGCACGCAGAACTGCCTGCCAACAAGGCTCACGTCTTGTTGGCAGTGTGTGCAACACAACTGACGACCCAGAGAGGGACATCACCATGCCCTCGTAGACATGTCGATGAGCTTTCCCAGAGCCAGTCTCTACTTCTAAATTTAGGTCACCTGCTTGATAACGTACCAAGAGAGAGGCGCAATTCCACAGTAGCTAAAATAACTAATTTTTTGGCTGAGGCAGCAGAAACAGAATGACTTGCCGCAGCCCGCAGCTAAAATGTTACCTCAGAAATGCTGTATGTTAAGAACTTCAGTGTCGTCCCTCGTTATGGTAGCAGCTAAGCGTTAGGATTCAATAACTGCCACCAGCCATCGCACGGGCTGATTACTCCTATTCTCATTGTCTGTGTTCTGCAGCGTCTCATCGGGTCACTGCCTGTGCCAACATCCATGTATCCACAGGCTCATAGCATGTGGATGCATAGGTGTTGGTACAACTCAGTCACAAACATTTCATTCCCTGGCAATGCTGCTGAGCCACACCACTGCTGTGTGAATAATGTCTCTCTCTCGGGTGTGTGTTCTGGTTGCGAACTCTAGAGGCCTCCCTCGTTATGGTGGCAGCACGGCACTAGGATGCGATAGCTGCTGTCACCCGTAACTCGGGTTCCTCGCTCCTCGAATTCTCAACAGTGGCTGTTCTGCAGCCTCTCACCGGGCCACTGCCTGCGCCAGCATCCGTGTATCCACAGGCTCATTGCATGCGGTTGCACAGGTGCTGGTACAGCCCAGTCGCAAATATTTTGTTTTAAGATCAGGCTGCAGAATCATTCCATGCTGCAAAAGAGAAGTTCCTCCATTGTTTGACCCTTGCATGAATGTTTCATGTGTATTGGTTATTCTTTGTTGTGTGTTTGTTCTTTGCTTGCTTTCTCGTTTGTGTTTTGCTTTCCTTATGTTGCAGGCTCAAGTAGACGGAATCCTGGAGTTGCTGCTCAATTGACCGAATCTTTTGCATATCCTTTGGTTTTTGTCGGCTTTACAACTGTTGTGTTGGGGCTGTCTTACTCGCATGTACTTCCTTCGATGAAACGGCTGGAAAACCAGACCATTGCAGCGGCACTCTCGGCAGCACCTGCCTGCTAGAGAGCGCGGTCCCCAGGTGGCGGATGGGGGACCTGCTATTGCGCATTACTGCAATGGCAGTGGTTCTTGCACCTCGCGGACCAACAGGCCTTTCTTTTCTTCCCAGATTCCTTTAGGTAGCCCAGGTGAACTTTGGGTTGCAGAACTAGCGTAAATTGCGGAGCTGAATAAACCTGCTGCAGTCGTGTTCCCTGAACTTGTGTTCTGTTTCTTGCGACATTGCAATGCGGCTACAGCACACCTCGCGAAAACCAATAAAATTGTCTGTGCACTACGCTAATGACGTCTTGCCTGCACTCCTTTGATCTCTCCAATACATATCTTTATTTCACGACAGTACTTATCTGCATAATAATTGTGACGACACATGTGCTGTATGAGCCCACCTGTGTTCTTTTCTTTTCTGGTTTGTTTTTTTTTACAGTGATAAATAGCTGCATGGCCCGAATGTTTACTACGCGTATCTGAAACTGCTAACCACATGAGAGACGTCTAAGAACACATCGCAATTGCTCTGAAACGGACATACTGGTACGAGGCACTGCTATGCCAAAAGTACATTTTATTGCGCTCGGGGCAATTTTCTGCAACATGCTAATACAATGTCAGTGAAGAATGTCCTTTATATTGCAGCTCTGCCACTGACAGTCAAACATTTAGTTTGGAGATTAAACTTGTCTGTGCTCTGCCATGTCCAGGAGCAACTGCAACATTCTTCCTTAGCACTTGGTTTTAAAAATTTTTGCAGCGTGTACCTAACATGAATGCTTGTGAATAATGTAGGGTTGACGGAAGTGGCATCGGAGCGGTTCGATAGCTGTTTCACTGTGGGAGGGATATATCCCCTGGGTTTCCAATAATTTGTAGTTTATATCATGCAGTGGCAGTGTGTTTAGTTCTTTTGTTGTTACCTTAGCGTGTAGGACTGTTTGAATCGTCTGCACCACTCCGAACCAGTTCACGGTGGTGCACGAGATGGTCGGACATTGTGCACGTTTCCAGCGCCTTTTCAAACAAACTGTGTGGTGCAAGGGGCACCACTGCTGCACAAGCTGCATTAGCACAATAGCTGGGTAATGAACACTGTGCAGAAATGTTAATGCAAATTCGCGAGCAAGTATTTTTCCAACCAAATAACCTCTACCATATGTTCGCAAAATTAACTATTATTTCCATTCAGCTCTCTTTCCTGCCTTCCCTTTATTTCGTTTCTCCCTGTCTCTTTGCGCAATATGGACCTTACAATGGGGTGGGACATTCCCACAGAACGTTTTTGAAAAGCCTTTGTGGTGACCGTCGCTGCAATGTGCACGTTTGAAAGTATCTACAATGAGAAAAGCAGTCTGTGAACGCGAGTTTTCGTTGGGAAAAGGTTTGGAGGAAAGCGAATTTGCTGATTTTTGCGAACTTTAATCATTGCCATCGACATGAGTAATGTTTCACGTCGCCTCCGCCAGTTTGCGACAGAGAGAGAGAGAGAGAGAGATCCGAAAAGGTATCATCCGCCATCTTGCGACGGGGAGAGAGAGAGAGATCCGAAAAGGTATCCGGAGAGTGGTGTGGCAGTCCACTGCACACTGCAGCAAGCGCATGATGGCCGTCGCCTGTTCTTCGGACTTGAATGGACACTTGCTCCGCGGCTGCCTCATTGGCGATAGCCAACTTAAATTGCTAAATGACTCGAGGTTATACCTCGGAGTAAATTGTGCCCCGTGCACATTTAGTTTTGGGGGTGCTCGCGCGCCACGTTTAATGCAGGCGCTGGAGCGGCTGAAACCCGGCCAAGATTTCATCGCCGTCTACGTCGGCGGCAATGATGTAGCGACACATCAAGCGGCAGACGATATAGCTGACAACATGAAGGTAAGTTAATTCGTTGCATATCATATGTTGCACTAACTGTACGTCGTATATCGCGCCAATGAAATCTCTTGTTTCAATTGCGTGTATGTTATGGTGTGTAGAGTGCACGTGTGCGCGCCTTTATTACCTGTCTGGTTAATGATGCAGTGACTATTGAAATACTTCCATCAGCGTGTGAAGTAAATCCGCGTTGTAATTTAGATTAGCTGCAGCTAGGCTTCATTGCGACGTGCGACATCGGCCATGCCGCTTTCTGCGTGCGCGCATTGTTCGGTACGCATCATGGCTCCACGGACATGTGCGCGCCTTTATTAACTGTCTGGTTAATGATGCATTGACTATTGAAATACTTCCATCAGCGTGTGAAGTAAATCCGCGTTGTAATTTAGATTAGCTGCAGCTAGGCTTCATTGCGACGTGCGACATCGGCCATGCCGCTTTCTGCGTGCGCGCATTGTTCGGTACGCATCATGGCTCCACGAACGTGTGCGCGCACTAGCGTATTTTTTATGGGGGAAATGCGTATGAGGGAAATGCAAATTGAAAGCATTGTTCGAGCCAATGCACGTGTTGCCCGCGTCCAATGCACGTGTTGCCCGCGTTCATGTTTCATTGTGCAGTGGGAGGCATGTGCCATCTTCCACATGCAGCACCGTTTGAAACCACGGTGTTTTCAGTGCAGTACTTTTTACCGCACGTACCCTTCGATCACAAGCATGCCAAGAACAATGTGCAATGCTGTTGCCATCATGTTCTGCGACATTTTTTAAATATTATTATGCAGCATGTCCTGGAGTGTGCGGCCGCCATAGCCAGGAAGGTTTTCTGGTTCGCCATACCCCCTCGCCTCAATGAAGGCAAAAACGGGAAGAGGGTGCGTGTGAACGCAATAACAAGGCAGCATGTGGCAGCAATGACAAACGTCATCTGCATAAATTTGGAAGTAAGTCATGTATATGTCATATATATATGATCGCATTGCTATGGGTGTGCAAAAATTTGAAATTGCAAATTCAGATTGAGCATACCTGGCTAGTAATTTGTGTTATATATAGTGAAATTATAGACCATGACGCACATTTGGGTCATTTGCATATCAGCTTCTGGCATCGAGACAGCCTTGAATATGAACTGGTGTGGATGACTTAATATCGCTTTGATCACGTGTCATGCATTCGTATACCCCAGTCAGATGAGCAAATTTAGTGACACTTCTCTTCACTGAGTCACTTCGGCGGTGTAGTGCTAGACGACAAAACAAAGTGTCATTTGGAATTTATCACAGTGGTGGTCTATGAAGCCATAAGGGTTGATATAATTCTCAGCATTTTGAGTTTTAAGAATGGTTACTGTTTTATCACAAAAAGATGCTCACGTACAAGAAATTCTGCCATGAGAGAAAGAAATGCTGTAATCCCATTAACACAGTTCATTTGTTTTGAACAAATGCAATCAAGGAACATGAACATGTTCAAAATTCTGAGTCAAAATGTGCTGAAAACAAACATTCGAAGCATTTTTGGTTTCGGTGATGTCTGAAAGACGCTCATAACATTAAGAATCAGGAAACATTGATCTTACTATTAGTGCCAATACTTCTGTGAGTATTTATTTATTTCTTCTTGACAAATTGCTATTCAGGCTACAACTAGAACCCAAGCGAAGCGAGTTCCTAAAACACACTTGCTGGCAAGTGCATTCCACAGCATCAATACATCTTTCCATCTGGCAGCCTGCGAGTGACACTAAAGCCGAAGTGCACTCACTCAAAATTTGCACATCTAACAGAGGTATTGGTGAGATCTCTCACATTAGTGTGGTCCCACTCACGGAAGAGTGAACTAATTTGCTAGTGCATTTGGAAAACATCACTTTGTCTACCTCCGTTAAACAGTGTGGTTTTAACAAAATCAATTGTAATAGTAATAATTATGTGACAAACTCTATAGATGTATGACGGTGCCTTTACTTCAGTGAACATAATCATTGTAGTGCTTACAGTGGAAACACAATTTCAGTGGTTGCTGCCACCACTTTCTACTTAATGCATTTATCTCGGTGAGGTGCATAATTACCCAAATGTGCAGTGGTGCTGCAGCCTTGTAGACATTCTTTAAAGATTTTTTTTTATTATAATCATGAACCAGTGTTAGTGACCCTTTTGTGAACACCAAGAAACCCCTGCATACATTTTCTTCTTGATGCTTTAATGTACTAATTGTTCTTTTTCTTCTACGGCATAGTCTTTACCAAAGTGAAATGTTGCTTTTGTATTATACTAGCACGGTTTTGGCATACTCAGATGTTTAAAAGGAAATAGAAGGCGCATAACAACAATGTTACTACACATGACACAGAGTTACATTTTGGGAAGTATATAATTTCTGTGAATTGTGCAAACCAAGTTTTTCAAAATGATAGGCGCACAGTTCCATGCATATTGACTATGAAACTATCCTTACGAACAACGTCTCCAAATGCTAATCCTTTCACATTCCTTGCGGCGAGAATTCTAGGTAACCTTAAAGTGGGCTAACAAGGAAAGCCTCAGCATGGTGCCAAGGTTTTCACGAAGGAACTTAATGCTGTCTTGAAGAAGCCTGTTACCATTAGTGTAAAGCTGCCACCACTGACAAATATTCCTTGTTTGCTGTTGACCAGCACAAGTCATCATGTTTGATTCATTTTGTTGAGTAGGATTAACTTGAAAATGTTCATGTGCTAACAGAAGTGCTAATAAAAACTGTTTACAATTACAGGAAAGGTTCCTTGGAAAAGCCAGGGCCATGAAGCCAGCTTTCTACGGTGCTGACGGATGCCATGTGTCCCGGGGAGCTGGCATAAAGGCCCTGGCCAGGGCACTGAGCGTTGCCGTCAGGGCTGCTTTCAGAGCAGAATGGCAGCCATGTGGCAGGAAGACTGCCACTCAGAATTGGAAAATTCTGTACTGCGCAGCCTGCCAGGCCAAAGGCCATGTCAGCCCTCAGTGTGAAACTTTCTTGCAAAATGCACAGCCTTAAAGTGCAAAGCGAACATTGTTTAACTGTGCGAACAAATGGACCACAGAGACAGCATGGGACAAGGTCGGACTCAGACTTGCAACTTAGTTGCGAGTCTGCGCCCGTCCTTGTGCCATGCTGTCTCTGTGGTGCGCTTGTTCGCGCAGTTAAACAATGTTCACTAATATGTACCAACTCGCCGAACAAGAAGTTCTAAACTACTTAAGAGTGCAAAGCTTGAGAGGAACCTTTAGCTAGGAGCAACCTCCAGTTTCACTATTCAAATACATGTAAAACACAGAAATGCTTTGTTGAGATAACCATTGGATGAATTTGAATGACATTTGTTGCATGTGAGAAACATGCGTAAATTGTAATGAAAGAGCTTGTTTGTTGGGTTCTTAAAATGTAGGTAAATTGTAGTGGCTCGAGCAGGCAAAATGTTTATTCCTCTCGAATTTTTGCAGGAATTTCCAAAAACTGGTTAGTTTGAAAACAATTGTAACACAAGGTTAACAAGCATGTATTTCTGCACAAATAACAGACATCACAGTTCTGTGATGTCTGATCACATCTGTCAGAGCTCCTAGCACAAATTTGAAAATGCTGCTCCTGCTGCTTAAGTGGAAGTGTTACAATGTTTATGAGGTTTTCGTGAAATTCCCACTCACTCGTTACAGGTTTATCTGATAGCAGTGTATAATAAGCCAATTTTCTCATCACTAGATGTCTCATCAGATGGATTTTTAAAGACAAATGCGATATCAGGTTGTATTGCCGAGTGAGAGTTGTAAACTTGATACTCGAGCTTTTTTCAGTTTCCTACCATATTGCATCAAGTTCATGTCCTACATAAAAAAGGAGCTTCTTACTGTCAGTCGATATTTATTCTTTTTTATTGGCAACAAAACTATGCAGTGGTTGTTGAGAAAAATTTCTTTGTTCCTATGTATTTGGATAGGTGCCCCTGAACTAAAGCTTCCTAAAACGCCAACTGCAGTGAAATTTTTTTTATTGCTGAAACACCTACTTTGAGATAGCGCATATACAGAGCAACCTTCTTGGAAAATTACAAATTTGAAGCAAGATGGAAGAAGATGGAGGTCTTGCATAAACAGATGTGACTATGATAGCGCAGGCAGTTGAGCATACCTCAGAATGTTGAAAGACTGCACAGGTCGTTTGCATATCTGCCTAGATTAGGTTTGCCTGCTGCAGGACGAAAAGTCTTGAAGGCAATATGCTTATATTTCAGTCATGTCTGCTAACCACGAGGTGCACACATTGTCTGCACAGGTACTATTTCAAAGCTGCTTATGAGTAAGCTGGACCATTACTAGGACCGCAGGTTTGCCAAGATTGCTTTAACGCTATGTACCGATTACAGCTAATACACGATTACTGTAGCGAAGTGAAATTTTGTTGCAGTTGGTCTTTCATGGAGTACGAGATGTTGATGAATGCTTTCAACTTCCGTTGCCTGTAACTTCACTGTGCTTTATGCAAACGAGCCTAAATTGCTTTTTAACAGCTCTGCCTGGGTAACATGTCAACTATTACATTGAAACAGCGAAATTTCTTTAAGGTGAGGTCAGGTCAGTTTATTTCCTTAGAGGCCCCTTTATCAGGGGTGTTACATAAGGGGTGGGGTACGTCTCGTAACAAAAGTTCAACATGATAACAAACGAAACATATGTCTTGTAAAGATGTTTTGCTTTTATTAAGAAACATTGACGAGACAGTTCCTTTAGCTTGGCAGCTCAGTTTCGTTTTGCTCAACGCAAACATACCAGGCTTTCTTGTGAATGGAAGCATTAAATGAAGCTGTCATTGTTCATTGGAAGAAAATTTTAGAAAATTGAAGTTTATATTTTGTTTCTTCACGAATTCTAAAAAACATTCTAAAGGAAACATGTTCATTTTGCTTCAGCAAGCGTGACAGACATTCAGCTGTGACACACAAAAAATGCTGCTTTTGATTTATTGCTTAATGTATTATATGACACTACTTATGTTGGTATGTGCTTTTTATTGTGTATTGGCTTATGATAGCATGTTGCTTTTATTCTGTATTTGCATGCATGAAGCACAGCCTTACGTTTTGCTATTTCGTTCATACAACTGGAATAATGTAGATTTTAAAGAACATTTTATGCGCGTGTTCTTTTCTTCCGTTTGTTACCACTGTCGGAAATTACAGTGGGCTGTACCGCTGAGCCAAGGAACTGCACATAGAAGTTGGTTTGTGAACTTGATTCGTGTCTGAAATTACTACTGCTGGGCTGCTGTGCATAAGTACAGCGTTTTCAATGAAAACTCGAGCTGCTTCAGCTGGTGCACTCCACTGCATAGCTTCAGTCTCCGCATAGGGAGTGAGGACAGCACTTATTGTAATAGTTGTCCCGAACTCCCCTTCAATGAAACAATAAAATGGGCTAAAACACAGTTGAAACTTTGTATTTGTGTGATTTGACAAATCTGCAAAGGGCTTGCCGTACTCTCACGTACCCTACTATTGCTCAGATAGTGGCTCACTCCTGCCCATAAGAGACCTATTGTTCAAACACCAAAATTCAGTTCACTTGTGACATTGCGAAACCATGCGACACTGGAAACTGTTGACACCTATACCAGCCCTCCAGTGCCCTGGCATACGAAAAAAAAAACACTGGGCTTACAAAATAGTGCAAGCAGAGCATGGCATTTTTGGTATTCTATGATGCTGCGGCGTACTATTTCTAGGCCTCGCTAAAATTATGTGCCATTACACCAACTGCTGGGTGTAACGGCATACATGCATGCCTTTCAATTGGCCCGCCAACGAGAAAATCTATATTCAAAATAATGTACCTCAGAGGATGGCAAAACAACCAAATACATTGCGAATATTTGCCATTCAACTACAATGAGTTATATTTGTTTTCTACAACAGAGCTTGAAATCATTTACAAGCTCTAATACTACGAGGTACTTTGGCAAGGAATGCATAGACTACCCTTGCTGTCATGTAGGATAGCAAGTTACATCAGTGCGCAAGCATGGACATTAAAATACATTTCTGAAGAAGATGCGCAAGCTACAATATGGAATGCATGACTGAAGTTAGCGCAAGGCTTGTACACTGCATTAAATGTTGCAAAACATCGCCCCGAGTGCAATAAAAAATATTCTTGGCGTATCAGTTCCTGGTACCAGTATGTGCATTTCACGGCAACTGTGGTGTGTTGATAGAAGTGCCTTTCAAGGGGTTGCCAGTTTAGGATACCCCTTTTAAACATTCGGGCCTTGCATTTTATCCCACCACACAAGAAAGAGAGATGGGCTGACAACACCTGCTACGTGTGGATAACACATTAAGTGTAGTTATGCCGCAGGCGTGATGCAGCATTTCCACAGAAAACAAAAATGCCACAAATGTTTCCCGTTTCTTTTTTAATGTCTTGGCATGGTAACTACCTTAAACAGAAAAGGTGACCGACGTAAACAGCTTCCAGCAAAACAATGCGCAACAAAATAAGCCGAGATGCAGGCAGCTAAGGTGCAGCAGGGTACATACCAGCTGTCAAGGTGCAGAGATGCTCTAAAAAGCAAGCAGCAACCTTAACTGGCAGCTATCTTTGCTTCCTTGTGTCATGTAATATTCCATGCAATGGCACATACTCGTCACAATTATTATGCAGATAAGTACTGTCGTGAAATAAAGATATGTATTGGAGAGATCAAAGGAGTGCAGGCAAGACGTCATTAGCGTAGTGCACAGACAATTTTATTGGATTTCGCAAGGTGTGCTGTAGCCGCATGGCAATGTCGCAAGAAACAGAACACAAGTTCAGGGAACACGACTGCAGCAGGTTTATTCAGCTCCGCAATTTACGCTGGTTCTGCAACCCAAAGTTCAGCTGGGCTACCTAAAGGCATCTGGGATGAAAAGAAAGGCCTGTTGGTCCGCGAGGTGCAAGCACCACTGCCATTGCAGTAATGCGCAATAGCAGGTCCCCCAATTCCGCAATAGCTAAAATAGCTAACATTTTGGCTGAGGTGGCAGAAACAGAATGACTTGAAGCAGCCCGCAGCTACAATGTTAGCTCACAATGCTGTATGGCACTTAAGAACTTCAGTGTCATCCCTCGTTATGGTAGCAGCTAAGCGTTAGGATTCAATTACTGCCACCAGCAATTGCGCGGGCTGATTACTCCTCCGATTCTCATTGTTGTCTGTCTTCTGCAGCGTCTCACCGGGTCACTGCCTGTGCCAGCATCCATGTATCCACAGGCTCATTGCATGTGCATGCATAGGTGTTGGTACAGCCCAGTCACAAACATTTCATTCCCTGGCAATGCTGCTGAGCCACACCACTGCTGTGTGAATAATGTCTCTCTCGGGTGTGTGTTCTGGTTGGGAACTCCAGAGGCCTCCGTCGTTATGGTGGCAGCACGGCACTAGGATACGATAGCTGCTGTCACGCGTAACTCGGGCTCCTCGCTCCTCGAATTCCCAACAGTGTGTGTTCTGCAGCTTCTCACCGGGCAACTGCCTGCGCTAGCATTCATGTATCCACAGGCTCATTGCACGCGGTTGCACAGGGGCTGGTACAGCTCATTCGCAAATATTTTGTTTTAAGGTCAGGCGGCAGAATCATTTCATGCTGCAAACGAGAAGTGCCTGACCTTTGCATGAATGTTTCATGTGTATTGGTTATTCTTCTTTGTGTGTTTGCTCTTTGCATGCTTGTTTGTGGTTTGTTTTCTTTATGTTGCAGGCTCAAGCAAACGGAATCCTGGAGTTGCTGCTCAACTGACCGATTCTTTTGCATATCCTTTAGTTTTTGTCGGCTTTCCAACTGTTGTGTTGGTGCTGTCTTACTCGCATGTACTTCCTTCGAAGAAACGGCTGGAAAACCAGACCATTGCAGCGGCACTCTCGGCAGCACCTGCCTGCTAGAGAGCGCGGTTCCCAGGTGGCGGATGGGGGACCTGCTGTTGCGCATTATCGCAACGGCAGTGGTGCTTGCTCCTCGCGGACCAACATGCCTTCCTTTCTTTCCTAGATTCTTTTGGGTAGCCCAGCTGAACTTTGTGTTGCAGAACCAGCCTAAATTGGGGAGCTGTATAAACCTGCTGCAGTCGTGTTCCCTGAACTTGTGTTCTGTTTCTTGCGACATTGCCATGCGGCTACTGCACACCTCGCCAAAACCAATAAAATTGTCTGTGCACTACGCCAATGACGTCTTGCTGCACTTTTTGATCTCTCCGCTACATATTTTTATTTGACGACGGTAGTTATCCAAGTAGTAATTGTGACGAGCACCTGCGATTGCATGGAATATTACATGACAGGCTAGCAAAGAAACTGCGAGTTGTGGTTGCCGCTTGCTCCTTAGGGCATCTCTACACCTTGGCAGCTGGTATGTAGCCTGCTGCCCACCTTAGCAACTGCGTCTCAACTTATTTTGCTGTGCATTGTTTTGCTGAAAGTTTCGGCAGTGCAGGAGATGGTCGGACATTGTGCACTTTTCTAGCGCCTTTTAAACAAACGGTGTGGTGCAACGGTCACCATTGCTGCACAAGCTACATTAGCACAATCCCCGAGTAATGGACACTTTGCAAAAGTGTTACTACGCATTCGCGAGCAAGCGGGATATTTTTCCAACCAAGTAACCTCGACCAGACGCTAACGAAACATTTATTTCCACTCAGCTCTCGTCCCTGCCTTTCCTTTATTTCGTTTCTCCCTTTCACTTAGCACAATGTGAATCTCACAATGCGGCGGCACATTCCCAATGAGTATTTTTGAAAAGCCTTTGCGGTGCCCGTGCGCCGCCGCTGCAATGAGCAGGGCTGTAAGCACCTACAACGAGAAAAGCAGTGAGAAAAGCAGTCTACGAACGAGAATTCTTCTCGAAAAAATGTTTGCAGGAAAGTCAACTCGCTGATTATGCGAACTGCCCAATCATTGCCATCGTCATGAGCGATGTTTCACGTGGCTTCCGCCAGTTTGCGACAGAGAGAGCGAGAGAGCGAGATCCAAAAAGTTGCCCTGCAGAGGTGTGGCCGTCAATTGCAGCGAGTGCATGATGGCCGTCGCGTGCTCTTCGTCCATGGCTAATCGAGGTTTGCTCCGCGGCTGCCTCATTGGCGATAGCCAACTCAAATTTTTAAATGAGTCGCGTTTGTACTTGGCACTAAGTTGTGCCAGGTGCACATTTAGTTTCGGGGGCATTCGCGCACCATGTTCCATCAAGGTGCTAGAGCGGCTAAGACCCGGTCAGGATGTTATCGCCGTCTACGTCGGCAGCAATGATACTTCAACGCCTGAAGCGGCAGACAAAATAGCGGACAACATCAAGGTAAGCGAATACTTCGCTTATCATTTGTTGCACTAACTGTACGTCATATGTCGGGCGAACGAAATCTCTTGTTTAAACTGCGTACATGGTATGACGTGCAGAATGCACGCGTGCGGTGCCTTTATTGACTGTCTTGTTAAGAATGTATTGACTATTTAAAGGTCAGCGTATAAAGAAAAGCCGCCTTGCAATCTATATTCGCTGCAGTTGGGCGTCAACGCGACGTACGACATCGGCACTGCCGCTATCAGCGTGCGCGCATTGTTCGGTGCGCAGCGTGGCCCCACGAACGTGTGCGCGCACTCGCGTAATTTTTTGTGGGGGAAAAGCAAATTTACGAGCGAAATGCAAATTGAAAGTGCTGTTCGAGCCAATGCACGTGTGGCCCGCGTTCATGTTTCGTTGTGCGGTGGGAGCCATGTGCCATCTTCCGCATACAGCACCTTTATAAAACATTGTTTTCAGCGCAGTACTTTTTTACCGCACATACGTTTTGAACACAAACATGCCAAGAGGAATGTGCAATACTGATGCCATCATGGTCTGCGAGATTTCGTTTTTCTATGATTCAGCATCTATTGGAATGTGCGGCCGGCATAGCTAGAAATGTTTTCTGGTATTTCCCCCTCTCTTATTTTCTTCCTTATTTTTGCTTTTAGTTTGTCGCTATAACTTCGAATCTACATATCGTTGCCACCAGCGTCCACAAGGCAACCTTGGACGCGGCGAGGAGCCCCAGGAAACGGAAATGGCAATGTATACCGGCTTTTGGGCCATTCTGAATGAATAAATCGGCGTCTGCATGTTTCGCATCCGAGGGCCTTCTTAAGAGGAGGAGGATGTCTGAAGAGAAGCGTCTTCCTGGAGGCCGGCTGTACGTGGTTTGTAGCGAAAACGGATATGACGTGGGGCCAGTGGTGTACTCCCTGCCCCCAGATAAGTACTTGTAGGTCTAGGGAAAGACGCTGCTTGATGCTGCTGCTAAATCCCTGTGGTTTCCTCCCGGCTCCCCTAGGTCGACATTCACGTGGTCTTGTTACCCCTCGCTGGATCGTGTTCATTCATGCCGTCCTTGCGCGGTGCCATTGTCGGCGACAGTCAGGTTAAATTATTAAATAGATCGCGCCTGCGCCTAATTGAGTCCATTAAAACCTGCACATTCAGTTTTGCTGGCTACAATGCAGTGCGGCTGGCGAGAGCGGTCTCCACGATGCGCTTCGAGCGTGTCGATTTCGCCGTGCTTTATGTTGGCGGAAACGACCTTGAAAGCAACATGGTTCCACAAGAAATATGCGACATCAAGGTAAGTCTGCTGAAATCACAAAATTTTAAACATTAAACGCTGATACTTGTGTTTTCTTTTAAACTTTAGGCCTTGACTGTTCAACTTCAACGAGACGTGGCCCCCGTCGTGCTTGTTTTCAAGGTGCTCCCTCGCTGCCTAGAAGATGCTGATGCGGAGCAGAAAATGAAAAAGCGTCGCTTGCTTAACCACAAATTGACGGCTACGCTGAAGCGAATGCCGTCTCTGCGGATTTTGAACCCCGAGGTACGGACCCCCTTTTTCCAACGGCATGCCGTTGCATACCGTCCGGAACATGCTTGGCTTATTTTGGACTCGGCTGAAAATTCTATTTTTTGTCGATGCTCGCTGCGCTAGAAATGCAGACCGTTTGTCGTAGTTGTGTCTCCATTACAGATTCGCATTACTGTGGTGAACAAATCAAGTATTGAGGTAAATACTGTGCTCACTTCACCCTTTGTTCGACGGTCGGAAATATTGGTCCCACGTTTCAGGACAACTTCGCTACTCTGTAGCGGTGAAGTGTAATTTCAACAATCAAACATTTCTGTGTGGATATATGTTTCTGAACCACTTTAAGCATATTTTTTCGTCCATTTCTTTGTCAAACAACGCGATATAGCGATTGCGCAGGTTGTTTACATCCCTTTCTGCAATGTTTAGTTTATTTTATCGCCTTCCTTCAAACCACCACAGCGGCAAATGGACTCTTTCAATCGAAATTCCGTGTTTTCATAATAGTTGGATTTTGGTGCGATTAGGTGCCTAAATTTCTCGTGCACACAGCTACCGAAACAGGTGATCAAATTATTAGCATCGCGAACAAATCGCATTGCTGCATATGAGAACTGCACATATGAGCCCTCAAAGATTTTCAAGAAGCATCTTTTTTCAAAGAAGCCTTGCGATATTGGAAAGTCCTGAATGAGGATTCTCATACAAAGCATGCTGGATAAGTGTAATAAAAACTTGCACAAACTAAAATATCAGTATTTAGAACGCACAAATGTATATATAGCAAAGTGTTGCAAACATTTGCACATGCGAATGCTTGTTACCTACTTGCACCACCTGCAATGTCCAGGTTTGTACTCCAGACTGTACATATCGCAGTGATAAAACACATTACAAACATTTGTCCCAATTGCACTGCTTTTTTCCCTCCAGCATCGATTTCTCAGTGCATCCAAGAAGCCGAGGCGCCCCACGTTTGTAGACGACGGGTACCATGTGCACAGGGGCCGAGGAATTCACCAGTTGGCAAAGATCATTGTTAGTGGTCTTGCTCAGCAGTTTGGCCATGGTGTCAAGTCACCTGCACGTACTGAACCAGGCGCCGTCTACAAGGCAGTGAAGTGCTGCTTCTGCAACACCAAGGGCCACAAATCATATGAATTCATGAAGTTTTGTAAGCCAGCTTCTCGGCAGATGTCAACACAACCCTAAATGTTGTGTTGACATCCCAACATCCCAGCCCCATCATACACAACTTCACGTGTTGAATTTGCAGGTATTTTTTTACGCAAAGCTTATGGACCGGCGTGGCGCATGTGTGCATTGCAAAACCAGTAGACCCCTTCAACGCTACATAGCTTGCGATATTCAAGCCCCAAATTTTCTCGACTAGCGCGCTTTTGAAGAAGGAACTGTGGTTGAGGCATGGCAGTAGAAAGAAGCGCCACCGCCCCGTAGCAAAGAGAATGCTCATAACATCTATCCATCCATCCAAGCCGACATATCCATCAATAAGTATGGCTCAAGCCACCCATACCCCAAGCATACACGAAGGGAACGAGCGCGCGCGGCAGCCGTGCGAGCTGGAGCAAGAGCGAGCGGCGTTCTGGCCGTGACGTCACTCGCGAGAGGGCGCCACTCCAAGTCCTTGCCGCTAATAGGGAAATAGAGATGACACTGATATTAGCCACGCTGCTAAACCTGCAAAATTTCCGAAAGATGCGTAAAAATTGGCACATATCTGAATAATGAATTTATACTATTTAAAAAACAAATATTCTACATGCGACGTGCATGTCTGCCATGAGAGGGGGTAGCCGTGCGAAGGTTGATTGCTCGACGTCATGGTTACTCCTTTTTAGGCGTCGCACACCTTCCTGCAACCTTCCTGCTTTTCCTGAAGATGGATGCTTTTAGCTACTTTTCAGAGAGCGACATATCGACACATGCGGAGACTTCGCACATCTCGCAAGCTTGGAATAACTTTGTCATAGATAAATTAATTTTGCTTGTTCGTTCGCAGCCTCACTTGTACGACATGATGCATGTTGATCATAAAGACCAGCTGAAGCGGACACTCACGTGGGACGCCATTGGAAAGAGCCTTGGCTTCACGGGTAAGCATCGAAATCTGACCACTTATTAAGTGCAGTGTTATAACGAAGGCATGTGCATGCCTTTTGTCGAGCTCATTTATTACTGCGGTTTAATTATCTTAAGCGGGCATTCGTTAGAGCCTTGCGTACAGCGATGCACGCAAGGCTCACGTGTGTGAGAGCCGGACGTTTAGGCCTGACATTACGAAAAACGAAATTCAGATATATAATAGAGGAATGTTTCCATGAAGGAATGATAATGTGCTGGCGCTTTGAATACGCTTGTTTGAAGAAGTGGTACGTCGCGCAGAAGTTTTCGCAGAGGGCGACGTAATTGTGTGCGGCGTGATCATTCGGTTGTCGTAATAAGCTTCTCTGACAGCACGCAATAGTAACAAAGAGGCAGCTTTTAAACGTACGGGCATGTCCGCGCCCAGCACAAATCTGATACGTTGAAATTCGCGCTCTTTCTTACGTCAATGACTCGCTGTTGTGTACGATGGTAGCGGTGCCGCAGCGCTGTCGCCAAGGCTAGAGTACAAAATAATAACACTTATTTGGACATATAAGCACCGAATAACCGGGGACCACGAGCGAAACTGTGTAGAAGGGTGAAAGCCTGTCTGCAAGTGCGCCTGCAAGGCGCTTCTGTATTAACGGGCAGCACGAGTGAAATGCCGCAACACTGCATGCTGTAGCCATGTAGCAAAATTGAACCGGCGTCAGCACGCAGAACATTCATGCGCTCGTGTACACGCGTGATGATTGCCATGTGATACAGAGATCGAGGAAACTGTGCACTTTGCATATGACCGTGCGCCGGCACGTTTATTTCTGTCGTATTTCCTCTCGGGCAGACATTGCACGACAGTTGCGTCATTTCCACATGACCGGAAACACAGGTTGAAGGCTGTGGTATGCTCTTATCCCCTGATCATTTCCCTTCTTATCTCTCTTCAAGGTGCCGAATGCAAAGATAGATGGCAGTACTTGAGACATAAGTTCCACAAGGAACTAAACAAGGTGGAAAAGAGTGTGGCGCCACCACGACGAAGACAAGGCTGAGGCTTTTTTCATGACGTATTGTCATTTCTGCGTTGCTATGTGTCGGCTCGCAGGTAAGTCCATTGGCATGCGCATATATGCATTTTATTTCCCGCGCCTTCTGAAAATAAGAAGATAAGAGCACCAACTGAAACGATCACACAGAAAACACAGGTCATAGCAGTCATCGTTTCTTCGTATATAATTGTCTGTTTGCACATGAAATACGGGTGTCAAAGCAACCCTTCAGTAGCCGTGACGTTCGGATGTTGAGGGCGCCTGCTAGGACCCATCGTTACTGCTTTGCCGTTAAAGATTGTCCACACTGTGTTTCTAGCGGGCCAAACACTAAATGTAGCAACTTTTGTGAAATTTTATTGATCGAGAGCCACCTAAATACGAATGCTGTGGAAGCCATGACGTAACAGCATCGGCATTCGGTTTTCGTCGCAAAATTAAAAAAAACTTTAGGCGACCTTCATTTTCTTTGAAATATCCGACCTATTATAAGAGTGGCTTGTTGGGCTCGTTGGAAACCTGGTATTGCGTAACTCTATTACTGCGAGATTAACAACACATTTTTTTTTGATAAAATACTTTGTCACTCTTAGCTAATGTGATGTTTCTCTTTATGCAAGCCTGATGTGTAGTGAATCTAGGAGGAGAGACGTGGTGCAGTAGTGTTGTACTGTCGTGTCTAATTGAAGCAGGAAGGAGGGCTCATGTACTAACAAGTCATGACATGTGGTGTCACATGATTAAACCGTCCGTTCTTGCCTGTGGTGTGCAGCCATATGTCACAGCTGGCCTGTTTGTGTCTTAGAAAACGACAGTTGCCTCCATGCCTGCAGTACGAGCTGGTGGTATGTGTTCTGTGAAAATAGGCACAGACCTAGAGTTCATCTCTGCTCTGCTGAATGGCATGTGTGAATGAATGCTGGCGCCGCTCAGCTGACTAACTGATGTCGCTCCTGGAGGACTCCGCTAACTTTTGCTGCGCGTTAACAAAGGTCGACGGTGTCGGCCGTGCACGCAGGAGCCTCGAACGAAAGGACTTCAGTCACTGGGATTCATTTCGAAACTGGTTTATCTACAAAAGACAGATAAAAGAAAGGAAAAAGGGAAGAGAAGAAAAACAATGTCCAAGTTCTCTGTCGGCCGCACCGACGCCTTCGTCCCTGTTGGGGGCACCGGCATCTCGCACCGAAAAGCCGGTAGAACGGATCAGCTTGGGTGGAGGCGCCGGCTGGGACGTGGCGCACTGGGGCCAACACCCTCTAGACAACTTAAGGCCTTCTGGCTCACCCTCTCCCCTTGAGCTACGTCACGCAGAAGAGTCTAAAGGTACGGACACACTAGCGGCAAGACGCGCGCGGCACGCCGCCGGTGGCAATAACGCCGCGCGGCGGAGAGGCCACATCGGTTGTGCGCGCGGCGGCCGCCACGGAGTCACGTGACAGCGCTGATCTCGCCTTGTCTCGAACTGCGCGAGCATAGGCGCGATATCGCGGTTGTCGCGCGCTTTTTCCTTGCTCGGTTAGCAGATAGCGCGCTGATCGCGTTGATTCCTGCAATGGCAGATGCAGACGAAGATGTTCTGACGACGATGAGCGTTTTGGTCATTGTGTGTTCTCTGCTGACAATGATGACAATGAAGAACCCCGAGCAAGAAGAGGCAGTACTGCTCGGCCTGTTGGCAAGCACCTTTCTGGCGATGCATGACGCGCAGGAGCATTCGCCGAAGAGACGGCGGCAGCGGCGTTGGTGGGTTCGCCCACCAATCTCGCGACCGATGTTGTGCCACAAGTCGTCCTTCTGCACGTTGTCTGTGCTTCGAGTGGCGCTTATCGTAGAGGACTGTGTGGTTGCGCACCAGTTCGATCAGCATTTCGGATGTGGATGTCGCGGCGGACTTTGATGACTGCGACATGACGTGAGACTCGGCCGCCATCTTTGGAAGTTCTGCTTCGCGCTCCCCGATTGGTCAGCGCCGCGCGGCGGCGAGGCGATCCGGCGGCAGCTGCCGCAAAAATCGGTACGGGAGCGATCGGCGCGGAAGGGGCTTTTCCGGCGGATCTCGCCGCCGCCGAACTGGGTTCCGCCGAACTGGGCGCCGCTCCAGACGCCGAATGTCTCAGTGTGAACGGGGCATTATGGTACGTTCACACTGAGGAATCCGGCGTCTACAGCAAATGGAATTCACCTGCCGCCGAAAATCGCGTAGTTCACACTGCTTGCGGACCGCGCCGCCGGAAAGACATACAGCGCCATCTGCCCCATAAAATGCTAACCTCCAATCAAGCGCGGGATGTCCCGGATGTTCGCGCGGCTCGAAATTGCTCTCCGCTCGCGTCGAGTTCGTGTGTTTATGTTACGCGTCTCCACCATTGCTTGGAAAGACAATGATGAACCCCGAGCGAGAAGAGGCAGTACTGCTCGGCCTGTTGGCAAGCACCTTTCTGGCGATGCATGACGCGCAGGAGCATTCGCCGAAGAGACGGCGGCAGCGGCGTTGGTGGGTTCGCCCACCAATCTCGCGACCGATGTTGTGCCACAAGTCGTCCTTCTGCACGTTGTCTTTGTGCTTCGAGTGGCGCTTATCATAGAGGACTGTGTGGTTGCGCACCAGTTCGATCAGCATTTCGGATGTGGATGTCGCGGCGGATTTTGACGACTGCTACGACTGCGACATGACGTGAGACTCGGCCGCCATCTTTGGAAGTTCTGCTTCGCGCTCCCCGATTGGTCAGCGCCGCGCGGCGGCGAGGCAATCCGGCGGCAGCTGCCGCAAAAATCGGTACGGGAGCGATCGGCGCGGAAGGGGCTTTTCCGGCGGATCTCGCCGCCGCCGAACTGGGTTCCGCCGAACTGGGCGCCGCTCCAGACGCCGAATGTCTCAGTGTGAACGGGGCATAACACAGAAGTTCCGTGCAGCGCACTGCGAAGCTACTAGCGGCGTACCTGTGTTGAAAATGAAGCCCGGAAGAAATACAATAGTTAATCTCGGCTATTCAGAGAAAGCCGACGCGACGACGGTGGCGACAACAATTAGATTAGTTCCAGGAGCCGTGCCACTCCTCGAATAGCTTCGCGGTTAAACAAGTCCCGGCATGCTCGACCATGCTGCCGCATGCTTCCGAACGAAAATTTTTTTTTCTAGACGTGACCAGTGCATGCAGTGTCAACACTTGTGCTGCGCTTGCGATTGTGTGTACCGCGAGTCTTCATTGCCCCGGATTGTGGAGTGCCATGCCAAGATATGCCTAATAAGTGTTGCGTGCCCAATTGCCGGAGCAATTACAAATCGGGGGAGAAAAATCACGTCTTCAAGTTTCCGCAAGATGAAGCCCAGAGTGTCTGGATTAGGGCGATACCACGTGCAGATTTCATTGTATCACCGCACTCCAGGATAAGATGTTCAACACTTCTTTAAAAAGTTACTTTTGAAAAATACGGGAAGGTTAATTGCTCAATTACAGAAAGTTTTTTTTTTTAAATCAGGAATGTTACAATAAAATTTAGAACCACTTTTAACTTCCTTGTAGGTTTCTGAACTTCACTTCATTGAGGCCGACGTCGTGCGGGAGTTCTCACACCTCGACGACCTTACTGCACCACTCTCACGCCTGCGTCTTAACCCAGGCGCAGTCCCATCAAAGTTTCCTCAATGTCCACCTTATCTTTCGAAGCCAAGCACCTCGAGGGAGGATTCTGATTCCAAGCGCATGCGTCTTGAAGCTGCTTCTTTGAAGAAAGCGTGTGAAGCGTCTGCTGAAGCATTCCGCAAGAAGGAAGCGGATAAGATTCTAAACCTAGAAGACCTGATGCAATTTGTAACAAGCAAAAAGTCTACGTTCAGGAAGAGGAATTTACTAATCTGCCAAACCAACGTCGTTTAGTCACTGACCTCACGCTTGAACTGCTCGGCAGTGATGATTCCTGAGAGTTCGACGCTTGCGAGGATGGACACAAATGTCAATTTGTGTTAAGGCACCTTTTGCGGTGTAGCACGAATATTTTATTGAATAACTACTGCAGCAAGATGAATGGCAAAATATTGGATGCCAATGCTAAGGCAAGGCAGAGAAAAGCTGAAACTATGCTCAATAAGGCAGCTGTTTCCTTGTAAATAGCTGCACGAATGTTTTATATCCCGTTTCTATACTTATTTGAGTTGTAAATTAGCGCACTGTGGTAATTAGTGCGTCAGAAGCGAAATTATTCATTTAAGCATAATACAGATTGCATTAGATACATGTGCCCCCAATAAAATTATTCATACGCAATTGTGAAGCTAATAGAGTGCGTTACATTCATCATTGCCGCGCCATAAAAGCCATAGGTACAAAAATACGGAAGGAAAAGTTTTTATGGATTCAATTTATTTGAATAGGTATGAAGTGTGGGGTATAATAAATAATAATAATTATTATAATGCACAAACAACGTACATTACAAAGCGCGACGCTATAGAAAGCTGCTTACATCGATACCTGCACGAGCTTTACAAAGCTGTTTTGTATCTGTGCCTCTAAACAAATGCTTTGTAATGGTTCTGCTGCTCATGCCCCAGTTTTGACTGAAGAAATTGTGGGTAGTATTCAATGGAAGCATACTGCTGCTAGGTGAACCAAGCCGCGATCCCTTCATTCAACCCGTATCCCTGAATGGCCTCTTCTCCGTGACGTCACTCATCGAGCACTCAGGCCTTCTTGTCAAGGAGGTGTTGGTGGGGCCCCCTCGTCTGTTCGCCGGCTCCCTCTCTCTCTTGCATCGTCGGTCCCCCAACCACGGGTGCAACAATGTTTGACGGTCGTTTGCGACTTTCAACAGCATGCGTTTTAGAGTTCGAGAGGCGCATCCAAGCTTGTCATATGTGCTGCTGGTAAGTATGTCTGTACAGTGTAAATAGATCTCAGGAAGTACATTCGATGGCGCGTAATGTGATGGTGTGCAATGGTGTGACAGCAGAATTGGCAGGTTCCTCCTCCCACCAGGTTCCCCTCCGGTTGCACTCTTTGCCTATGCTTATGACCTGTCCATTGTCTTTCCGGACGAGGCATCAGCTTGAATCGTCTTTGATGTCATCGACAGTTACTGCGAGGCAAGCGGTGCAAAGTTGAATAGATCGAAACACGCAGCCATGTACTTGAACTCGACTCCATCCAATCCGCAGCCCGTTCATAGTCTCCCCGTGAAATCGCGGCCGCGTATCCTAGGTTTCCATTTCGAACCAGATAGGGCTTGCTCCTGAAAACTGGCAGCAGACTAAGAAGCTTGAAACATGGATTCAGGAATTCAGCGTGTTGTCATGCCCATTGAATGCGCGAGCGACAATTCTTCGCTCACTTCTGTTTTCCTTCCTAACGTATGTGACGTGTGTCTCCTGTTCCAACCCGAACCAAGCTTATCTTGGAAAGGGACCTCTTTCGCTTTATCCGAAGGGACAACTGGTTTTGTAACTCGGCAGGTGCTCAAGTTGCCCAAGGATAAGGGAGGACTTTGAATTCCCGACCTGGGCATCGTGGCTACTGCACTACACGTCAGGTGGACCAAGGTCGCTCTTAACTCGGATATACTCTTGACTCGAGGTATTACTTCTTTTTTTCTTAGCACCCAACTCCGCTTGTTTTCATGGAGCGCATTTTCTCACTGCGTGCCTCCCTCAGGTTCACCGTCTACCATTTATGCGGCGGCTGTCAATTCTCTGGTATGCCTCCGCAAGGTTCACCCCGGCATCGACGTAGTTCCAACTCCAAATCAAGAACTAGTCGATATCCTTCCAGCAGGTCTCGCCCCGCATTTCCAAAGGTACGATCTGTCCATCCACAGATCAACCTGGAAGCTCACTAAGGCCACTTTCCTCGATGCTAGGCGAGCTACGTTCATATACCGCCTGGGGTGAGGGCACCTGCCGTTGAGTTACAGACACTACACAGCCGACCCGACTCGTAGAGTGTGCGCTTTTTGTGGCGGTAGTGAGAACTCTGTTCATATCTTTACGCAGTGTTTTGCTTCCTGCAGCTCTTCTCTAAAGGATTGCTTCTAGGTATTCCAAGTCAGATTGCTCAACTTTTGCCCCCTTAGCCTAAACAGGCGATCAACCAGTTCGTGCTTCTCGTCGAGTGCTCATACCAAGTTTGGTTGGCACGCTGTGATGCTGTTTTCGGGGGACGGGCGCAAGGCCTTCACGAAGTACTTGCGAAAGCACGGAAGGAGGTCTGGTTCCACCTCACCCGGGAGCGGCATCGCTTGAGCGACAAGAAGTTTCTCGAAGTGTGAGCTCGTCCTGCCGTGATTTTTGATGAATCAGGTGGAAAGCTCTCCATTAAGTTATGATGCATGCTCCTAAGGTCATTCGACTAGGCCGTGTGTACCAGTTGATCCACGGGCTTTTTTTTTTTTTTGCTCAGTGGAACTCGGAGCCGGAACAGGGCGCGGTGCACCCTCGTGAGGTCGCGCTGCACCGCGGATGGCTTTGGTGGTCTCAATGGTTGTATGCCCTGAGCTATTTTGTGTGAAGGCAGTCCGAGGGCCAGTCAGGCTAGCGTCCTGTAACACCGACATGGCTGCTTGTGTGTTGAGTGCAGTAACTCAGTTCTGCTTCACCACAGCAGGCCCCGTGTCCGGGAAGGACCGTTGGTCTGAACCAAAGCCCCCCCCCCCCCCCCACTCAGTCCCGGAAGGCAGGGAGCGCCGGGGTCAATGTACCGAATGATTCTGGGTTGATGAGCACATGAAAGCTCTGGGACACAGCACCTCCGGGTGCCAAGTCTTCTTCCCATCTGACAACGCTGCTACGATAGTGTGCTCCGATAGTTGGAGCGGGTTTGTAATCTCAACCATGTACATTTTTGAATATATGCCCTTTTCTTCATTCTCGTTTGAACGCTGCTCGGAATCCTTTCTCCCGGCACCTGGCACTGCACCATCGATGAAAACTTCTTTGGCCGCACAGACCCCCGACTTCGCAACAGTAGAAGGCAACGGTGAGATTGACCCCATGGAACTTGGGACGCGCTGACTTCACAACACTGCCAAGGATTTCGCTTTGAAATTTGGCTACTGGGTTGCGCTCCTGGGGCCTACCCATGTCTTGCGACTCTGCAGTCTCGCAGCCAGTGAGGTATCCCTGGAGAGCAGTTTCCGAGTATGCCGACCTTATCTTATCACGCCATTTCTGTTTCGGTAGTGGTGTATGGTGCGTGTATCAAAACGAAAGCTGTTTTCTCTTTAGTGAATTTGAATTGGTTATGCGCAAATATTCATTTTAGCATGTTTCTGGCTTATATCACCAATCGTTTCAAAGCTTGCCGTTTAGTTTTCTTTCTTCCTGTTTTCGTCTGTGTGGGGATACTTGCACTATGTAATGATAACCCCATTTGTCCTCCGTCCTGTTTCCAGCATTGTACGAAAACTGGTTTGTGCCGTATGGTTTCGTATACATATACATAATATATTCTTGCTCTTTGTTGTGTTTGTATATGTTTACATGATTATTAATAATAATATACAAAATAAGAAGCAAAAATGTATGTTGGGTTTCGATTATTATTTGGGCGAAGAATTGGAAATCCTAATAACACTTTTTGTTTGCAGTCGTGAAAAATGAAAAGAGCAGCGGAAATGTTCAATAACAAATGTCCTATATAACTATGTTCAAAAAACAAATGCTTTGAAATCGCTCAATAAGCTCAAAGCTCTCCAATGAAGAATCGGCGTTTAAAACAATGCGCTGTAATTTGGCTTTTCTGTTACTGTAACGAATAAACTACGCTCATTGCAAAAAAAATGGCTGTGGCTTAGGTAAGGTTAAGCCCAGGATGCGAAGCATACTAGCCTTTATTTTAGTTGTTGAACCACTGTTTAGCCTGGTGAACTGCTGTTGCTTGGCTATATTTGGTTCGGCTAGACGAAGAAACAACTCATGCATTACTTCTTCGCCTTCAAGAGTGGAACGCGACAGCGTTCCCGTCGACCCGCCAAGGGGTGTAAGAGAATGGGCTACAGGGCAGCGACTACGCGCCCCGCATTGGACGCGGTGAGCGTCGAGCAAAGCAGCGTTCGGCGCGGCAACGAAATGTGCGCCTGAGCAAGAGACGCACGCCTTAGAAACAGCTCGTTTCTAAGGCAACACCGTATTCACTAGAGGCGCTTTTGTACCGCTTTGAAGCATCGTACTCGTGGCTCAGTGGTAGCGTCTCCGTCCCACACTCCGGAGACCCTGGTTCGATTCCCACCCAGCCCGTCTTGCAAGAGTTGAGCCAAAGCCACTTCTCCTCTGTCGTGACGTCACGGTGTCACGTGATTTCATGGCGACACCGCCGCGCCTGAGGAGCTGGGTTGAGCTCTCGTAATATGCTTCGCATAAAAAGTTAGGTGCTCAAGAGAACAGATAAATACTATGTTGACTGCATTCTCGCAACGGGTACGCGAATGTTTTCGAAGCTCGGAGCAAATTTGCCGCAACACGCTGCATTGTGGACGTGCAAGGAGCTCGCACTCTCCGGCCATTTTTTCTGCGAGGCACGGTAGTCGCTGCAAGGCACCGCTCCTATAAATGCTATTAGAGTGTTCTAGCAGAACGTTTTTGACGGTCCGCTCCGCTCTCGCGTACCCGCTCACAGTTAGCGGAGCGGCGGACGAAGAATCAGTTTTAGCGGAGCGCCCGGCTGCGTCCGAAAGGCATGTGCTCGCCTGACGCGCCACCTTGCCGCAGAAGGTAAAACCGCTATGAACATAATAATCAGGTTGTAAGAATTGCCGCAATAAAATTATATATTTGGAATTACTTAAATGTCTGAAGGCATTTCACGCAATACGTTGCATTTTCATTTATATATATATATATATATATATATATATATATATATATATATATATATATATATATATATAATATATATATATATATATATATATATATATATATATATATATATATATATATATATATATATATATATATATATATAATCCTTACATTAACAAAGCCGTTACGCTGTGTTGTAGCCAAGGCAAGGTTTATTGCTCTTTCAGTACACCTAAAACGTTGTCCGCATAAACAAACGTGCGCAGATGGCAGGGTTCTGGAACGGGTTCATGGCCACAACCTCCAGAAGTAGATCTTCGTGTCCCCTAAAGTGTACTCTAGGTTTGCGCTTTACAAATCCCGATTCAAACGAGCTCGTTGACGGGCCAGCAGCGCTGGGGGCAGCCATTTTGCTTCGCTAGACCCGCTTGACCCACTCGCCGCGCTCCGCTGAGAAAGCTTTCTAGCGGAGAGGGGGCTCCCGACCGCTCGGCCGCTCACGGCTGAACGGGTCGCGCATGCGCACTTGCGCTTCCGCTAGCCCGCTGAGCGGAAGCGGACCGTCAAAAACGTTCTGCTAAAACAGCCTATTAATAGCGGAGAGACTCGGGAATTCTTACGCGGCAGACGTTAAGCGGTTTCTTGGACTGAAAAAATGTACAGATCCAAAGTGCATTCTGGAATCCATGCGAAGCGAAGCTTTGTTGAAGCATTTACTGACACATAATGCATTTGCCCGTTTCCTTCCTGCGCCTTTGCGTAAAAGAAACTGGCGCGCGCGTATTCTCGCACACCGGTGCTGCGTCCGCAATGTGAAAACTCATTTTTGCTTGTATTCTTTTTTCCTTTAATTTCTTGTTCAGTATTTTAAATATTCATTTTCTTGGTCGATCCATCGTTCTGATTTGTACCATATTGTGGAAATAATTATTTAGTTGGCGTTGGCATGTACAGAAATATACGTGGGACTTGAAATATGCGATCGTGGTTTTATGGACAGAGCAGTCGGGCGCGTAATTCAATTTTCGTTTTTTTTTGAGGGGGGGGGGGACGCGAGCCAGCCGGCAGTATAGAAACAGAATCCACGCATCAGGGGGCCACGATCGGAAGATTCCTGAATGGTTCGCAAACAAGGCTTCGCTTCAAGCGTAGTTGAGCTTCTCGCTAGCAAGAAAGTGACTGATTAATGTACAAATTACACTGTGTTGAAAAATAGTTTAGCAAAATGCTAATTACGAAAAAAACGACGATAGATACGATTTAGCGCTTAGTTAGTCTTGCCGGTGTATGATACCCAGCAGCATGCGTACGCTTCTCTGTGAGCTATGCGTCTCACGTCTTGTTCGTTATTCCTTCGGTAGCCCCATTAGGTGATGAATTCGATTGTGGCCAACGTGTATTCCTTCGCGTTGTTTTTTTTTCATTTCTTTGTCCCCATCCCACAAAAGAAAAAATCTTCCTGCGCAGCGAATTCTTGCATGGTGAAAGTTCGGTTTTGTTACTTGCGGAAAGTAAGGGCCACAGTACTCTTCACTTCCCACTTACTCTTACTAAATTGTTGCGATAGCAATTATATGGACACTCCAGGCGCATTCGTGCCGCAACCGTCAGGTTCCGTATTAAGTCCAAGGGTGATAACATCGTCACCGCGCGCCCCATGCTTTATGTGCGAGTGGAAGCGTAGTGGGGGGGGGGAGCACAAAGGGGGACCTTGAATTGTTTTTCTCTGCAAAAACGCACAAGCCGGAATGTCCCCTAAGAGTGATAGTGTCAGAGAATGCTACTTGGCAGAAACATGTAGCGACGTACTTACAAAAGCACTTAAAGCTCTTGCCAATCGACGACCCATTTTTGGTAACGAAGTCAGAACAAGTAGAGGAATTCTTTAAAGACTGTCAAAACAGAGCCCCCGCTGAAAATGCTGCTATTATCAGAGCGCTTCTTCGCATGTGAGCTGATTGTGGAGATACGGATCTGAAAAACCATTTGGAAAGTTGTCCCAGTAATTCCTCGTATTTAAGCCCAGATGTACAGAACGAAATTATCGAAATTTGTGGTGAAATTATCAAAGAAAACCTAGTTGCAAAAGTAAACGCTGCAGGCTGCTTCTCCGTACTTGCACACGAGACAACGGACATTGCTGGAATCGAACAGCTTACTGTTTGTGCAAGGTACCTAAACAAGGTTGCCAACGACATCGAAGAAGTGTTTTTAGGTTTCGTGCCAATTCAGGACCAAAGTGGCAGGACCCTCGCCGGCCAGATTATGCAAATTTCTCCTGGACCTTGGAATTGCCATGCACCATCTTCGTGGCCAAGGCTATGATGGTGCCAGCTCGATGGCCGGTAAAACGAATGGTGTGCAAGCTGCAATTCGCGAGAAATATCCAGCCGCATTATACACACAATGCGCCAACCACTTCCTCAATCTATTTCTCTGTGCGGCTTGCTCCATCACAGATATTCGAAACTGTCTTGGAACGCAAAAAACATCGAACTTTTTCCGCAAATCTCCTGACCACTCACACGTCTTACGAGAAATTATAAGTTTGATGTGTCCTGAGTCCACAAGGCAGCGACTTTTGGTATTATGTAAAACGCGCTGGGTGGAGAAACATGACGCTGTTCTTTCATTTGTGAATCTGTTTGAACAAGTCATTGCGGCACTAGAGAAGATAAAATTGAACGGCATGGCGAAAGTCCAGTTCAGGCAAATAGTCTAGCGTTGTCACTTTTGTCACCGGCATTCCTTGTGAGCCTGCATGTGGCAGAAGCATGTGTTAGCGGTGACTCTGCCTCTGTCAAAGAAGCTGCAGACAAGGAACATCGACATGAGCGCCGCCATTGACGACCTAGATGTCGTCAATGTCGTTTTCATTATGCGACTGCTTCATTCTCAAAAATCTTTGCACAAGTACACGAACGGGCAGAAAAACTGGATGTGGAAATCACCTGCCGACGAGCCGGAGTCCGACAGCAGGATCTTGGGAGCATTGCATCAGAAAATGCTGTGGAATATTTCCGCAGAACTGTGTTCATTCCATTCATAGATCACGTATTAGCACAGTTACACCAACGGTTCGAAAAGCACAGGACAATCCTAAAGGACTTTTCTGTAATTGTACCATCCGCAATACCTACAATGCAAGATGATCGAGAAAAAGGAGCAAACAATCTCCTGACCGTTTTCGCGCAGGACGTGGATGCGAGGGCTGCTTTGCTAGAACTGCGACTATGGTGGACAAAGTGGGCCAACAAAGCAGCAAGTCAGCGCTCCTGCTCAGGAACAGATGCCCTCTCTCATTGCGACTGCAGGTTCTATCCTAGTGTGTACAAACTGCTACAGATTCTAGTCACCCTTCCAGTGACCACTGCCAGCGCAGAGAGAACATTTTCAAGCATGAGATTAATAAAGACCTACTTGCGCTAAACAATGTCTGAGGAACGCGTGGTTGGGCTGGCGCTTTTATACGCCCACAGAGACGTCGACATCAACGCCACCGAAGTCATAGAACGCTTCGCTAAACTTCCCCGCCGAATGAAGTTAGTCCTTTAGATGGCGAAACAGCAAAAATCCGTGCAAGTAAAAAGCTAGGTTCCTTCCGTTCCATAAACGTGTAATTATGAAAACGCATGACTGCATTAGCTTTTAAACACGCAGAAAAATTTGCTGTTGATTGTAACAGATAGCATCATGGTCTAAATTATCATGCGAATGTGAAAATAACTAGGACATTGATAGCCGATTTTGACCGACCATGCTCATTGAAAGCCCGGCCCACGCGGCGTTTCCAAACGAACACTCCGATATTCGGTAGTTCAACTTGGCGAATCATCTGTGGCTTTCGTTTGTCCTTTTCTTTCCTTCTTAGCTACCTGATTTTACTTCTTTCTTGAACCAAAGCATTATATTCCTTTAATTTGGTGTCCAAAATAGTTGTTGTCGCTGTGCAGTGTGCAGGCAATTGAAATACAAGTTTTTGTATTGATTTCTGCTATTTCCTCTATCATTCTACCCATATGATGCTCTCGCGACCGCAGCATGGTCCAAGTACATATCACAATTTCAGCGACCATAGTTTTGTTCTTGCCTGGATAGTCTGTCTTTCAGTGCGTAAAGTTTACTATCTGTGATTGCGCAACATGTTTGTTTACCTTGTTTGACGCATCATACAGAGTGACTCTTGCTTATATAGGTAGGTTTATTCAGACTTATAGGTATAACTAAATATCTTGCGGCGAGCTTGTGTGTATACATGTAGTGAACTTCGTTTCCAGTGACAGTTTCTTGCCCTTAATTCGGCTGTACCTTCGAATTTGTATATTCCATTGTATATTCGCATTCCTAATGTACATTTTGCAGAACGTCTGCTTTCTATGTATGTGCTCTCTGTTGCGACTATAATTTTGGTGTAATTACTCACAATACACAAACGTGACAGCTGCTTCTGCTCAACTTATAGGGTCATTGAAGTTTTTCCCTCGCCGTTTTATGTGCAAAAATGTAAACAAGGTTCTTGAATGACAAGGTTTCATTGAAATATTTGTCCTCAACTTATTATTTCATGGCCCTCACGTTTTCCGTATCAGCGGCATGCACTGCTTTACTGGTTTCGAACTGATATAGTTCAAAGTTCGTCTGATGTTGTCTTTACTGATTAAATAGACAAAAAACATGGAAGCATTGATATCAGTTATTTGTGAGAAAATTTTCGGGACATACGAATACATTATTTTATGAAAACATACACATTTTACTTGTCTTGATAGTGCGTAGCGTTCAAGAATTCGCTTACAGCATATTTGGCAATGACAAGGTAGACATTATTCATGTATTTGATACCTTGAAAATTCCATAAGAAAGAGGCCCAGCTGCAACGTGAGCCCCCCCCCCCCCCAACAAAATTTCTGACTACGCCACTAGTAACCAGCTACTGGCAACATGCACCATCGAGTTGGCAGTCTCGTGTGCTGGCGACCAGCAAAATTTCGCGCCGTGCCAGGATATCGTTATTACGTTTGCTTTCTCATTAGTTATGTTATTACTTCGTTGTTTTTCCTTGGTGTTCACTCAGGTTTGCACACATGGACAGGCTACGGCGACACGATACGGCAACGACCACCATCACCATCAGGCAGCTGCTTTGCCCCGGCAGCGCCTGTGGCATCAGAATCAGTGACGTGCCATCATTTCGACCCGCGCGGTTGGGTTGATTGGCTGCGATACACCTAATGCACTTATTCCTCTAGTCAGCCACGGCTCCCATTAATTACCAGGTGAGTGATAAAACAGCAGATTTTTTGCTCAAATGCATGTCCAAAACCTCTAGGGTAGACTGGCTGCGGGTATCTAGATGGTGGCTGCAGATGTACTCAACGATCAGTCGAAGCGGAAACGCAAACCCACCCGACGAATCTTGAAACAACGACGTCAGCTGAGCGAATATTTCACTCTGGTGCAAGAAATGCGTTGTGAAGACGACCAGTACTTCTTCAAGTACTTCCGGATGTCTGTCAAAATGTAAATACGCATTTTGCAGTTTGTTTTTTTACGTGCGCTTGCATGACCTGTGCGTGCGCTTATTTGGTCGCGTCAAATCGGGGTATCGCAATAAATGCCACAAAGGAACGTACCGATATGTTGGTGAGCCGCTCAGCATTCATGCACTCGTTATATACCATCGTTTCTCTTCTGCATTCTCTTGCGGATTTATCGATGCTTGCTGCACGTGTAAATGACTCCTAGTCTTGCACGTGACACCAACATTTGATGAAAGAACAGGGGCTAGTGTGCACTTAAATAGTGCTTCATTTGTAGTGCATTACTCCGCAACTGTAAATAAATGACAGGCATCATACTGCACCCTCTTTTGGCCACTGCATGTTTTCATCGGGCGACTTTCATTATGCAGTACTTTAAACTCTCATAACCACAGGTTTGACCGTCTTCTGGCGCTGGTGGAGCCGCTGCTACGGCCAAAAAGAGTCACCTGCAACACGTTGTCAGCCGGCGAAAAACTGTCATTCACTTGAGGTAGGTTTTGTATGATACTTATACATCGCATCGTACGCGGCGCCAATTCAAAATTTATTAACTGACATGTTTCCTTTCGCCGCATTTTGTCGTCGTCTTTCATTAAAAAGATTTAACGTGTTTCGTAATTGAGGATATTGATGATATAATATTGCGCACGTGCTGTCACACTGCTACTCTTCAAATTCTATGTTTGGGGACCTTCGAGGGGAATAACTGTTTAGGTGAAACAGGTAGAATTTTTTTTCTCTGGGCATGAAAACCCTAAATAAAAGAATTCCAAGTCAGTGTCAGAGGCAAAGGTTTAGTCTTGCAGTTCATTCGATGTAAAACTATAATAGCATTATTGTAATTTCATATCGTTTTCATGCTGTGTAATGCTTATTCCCATGCAAGGCACATGTCATGACTTTAATCATTACAAGAAGTGCGTATAAACACAAATCAGGTGAAAATTATTCAGAATGAGATGCTTACACAAGGGAAGGAAAGCAAGTGGAAAATAAGGGGTGGGGGCCCAGATAACAGGGTAACAGCTTTAGTCACTTCTTCTAATTGCAAATGGTGTGCAGTTTAGTGCTCGCTTTACAGTCTTCTGCATATCCTCCCTTCTGCTATTCTTATTTTTTACAGGTATCTTGCTCATGGCTCCACCATGTCAATCACCGCTAAGTCATACCGCATCTCTGACGCCACCGCCACCCTAGTACTTAGGCTCCAGAACCTGGCGCAAGGCCTAGCAGGTTTGCCTATTTTTCTAGCCATGCCAATTACAGCGCAGCGGAAGGAGACAGCCATGGATTTTGAGGCACTGTGGCAATTCCCTAATTGCATTGGCGCAGTTGATGGGAAGCATGTTTACATAGAAGCTACAGTGCACTCAGGTTCCATTTTTCATAACTACAAAGGACATTTTAGCATAATCCTCCTGGCTGTGTGTGATGCCAGGTATCGCTTTACGATGGTGGACATTGGCGAGTGTGGACCGCGTGGAGATGCAAGCGTATTTGGTGAATGCCAACTAGGAATGAAGCTGAAAGCCGGACAGCTCAATGTTCCCCCAGAAAGCAAGGTACCAGGTTCTTCAGTGAACTTGCCCCACGTGTTTGTTGGTGATGAGGCGTTTCCTTTAATGGAAAACCTCATGCGGCTATTCCCTGGTTCCAGCCTTGATACTGAGCGCAGGGTATTTAACTACAGGTTGAATCGAGCAAGGCGCACCATCGAAAACACCGTTGGCATTCTTGCAAACAGATGGACAATTCTTCTTCGAGATATCCAAGCGGCTGTAGAAACTGTAGACCACATTGTGTGGTCTACAGTGCTTCTACACAACTAGCTTAGGACTATTGATTTGGAAGGCTCCGATAGCTTTAAGTACTGTTCCGACAGTGATGTCGAAAGAATTGGTCCGAACGGTCAGTTAATTTCTGGCAGGTGGAGATCAGATGTTCCTTGTACTGGAGTCTGCCCAAGAACGTCCAGTTTTCTGGAAGTCACAATCACACTGCCCGAGTGAAAGCATTGCGAGAAGCCTTCAAAGCGCGCTTTCAGTCCTCTTAGGGGCGTTTGCCATGGCAAGAGAAGGTGCTGCATGTAGGCTTGTGAAAGTATGCAGCCTGCCCACTGTGCTTCCAATTGCTAATACTCAAGCGTGCGTTGCGAGCTCTGTGTCGAAGCGCGGAACGGGTCTGGTATAACGGTAAGCACAGGCAAGCTGGACGTTTCGGCAGATGGCTGGAGGCATAAACTCAGGCTGATGAAGGAACTTTAGCGTAGACGTACGTGAGCGGCCTTATCGGTCTGCACGGTCCAGCCACTTGTTGGCGCAGCGCTTAACCAAAAACAACGTGTTGATGATTGCACTGCTGCGAAAAATTTAAACCGGCAGCAAAGAAGAATATATTTCGTTACTGCTACAGTGTATGCTTGACCTCTGTGCCACCAGGTGGCTGCACCATGCAGACCATTCACATTCGCGCTTCTGCTCATCCCGTTAAACGGCACAGTAAAGCGGCCAGACACTGTCCCTTGCGCTTACCCTAATACCGGACTCGCGAAACGCTAATGCGTCAGTAATCTTCTGGTGTAAAGTGACGGCCGCAAAGGCGCAAATCTTGGCGCCGATTGGATAGCGGCCGCCCGATGAGCAGCAACCAGTTCGCTCGTCTGCAGCCTTGCAGAGGGACGCGATGTCGCAGCTTGACATATTGCCAGTCGCTACGTTTGCAGTCCACAACGCAACAAAGTCGAATCATAGTGCTCCCGAAAATACTGAAGCTGACTCTGACCGCGAAGCTCTTGTCAAAATGGTGTACATCGTAACACAAGTAGACGACGCTTGCTGTGTGCCGGAAGTGCTTAAGTGTAGTGAGAAATTGTTCTTGTGCATTCTCTTTATGTTACTTTCTTTTTATAGAAGCAAATTAATTAGCATTCCAACTATTACGAACATTGTTCGTCATAAAGGTGGAAAATTATTGACGACACGCCCTGGGCAGCCAATCGGATAGCTCGCCCTAATGACGTCATATAGATGATTTACGTCATTTGGGTAGGGGCGGCTGAAAATTGCGCCGAACAATGTGCTGCGATTGGCAGCGATGTACATTTTCAAACCCTTGTAATAAATTACGCGCTTCACGCGGAGCACTTAGATGCGTGAATTAATGATCGGAAGGACCTACTCTAACGACTCCGTACGTTTGTACAAATTCGTCAAAATCATTTCAGGGGCCCTTTAAGTTGCGATACGACAGGGCACACATTCAACAAACATGTTTTGAATCTACAATGTTTATCAGCTGTTCAGGTGTAGGTAGTGTTAAGGCGGAACCGCATGGCGCGAATTCAAGCGCGATTGACGCGCGGGTCATTTTGACACGTGCCCAGCATGATCCGTCACGAACTCGTGCCACCGCGTGCTGCTGCTCGGAGTAAAAAAAAAAATACGCGTAGCGTGGCGCGTCCGCCGATGAGTTCAGGTAAGTCACGTGACATTTTAGTTTTTGGTTTTGCCACCAGATGACCCTGCTCTCTGTGCGTCTTGACCAAGGAGGTTATATAAAATGTTTCTTTAACCTCCTTGGTCTCGACGGAACCTCTCTGGCGTAATTTTCTTTTTCTCGGCAGAACTGGCGCGTGCGTCAATGAAACCACGTGCTACCGTGATTTAGTTCGCGCATCGTGCTCAACGAGGCCCTAAGAACTAGTGGAGAAGCGTCGCGTCCTGTGGGACGTACGCGACCGCAATTACAAGAACATCAAATGTGACCAGGCTTGGCGAGCTATAGCAGATACCCTCAGCGTAAACGGTATAGCAGATGCCCTCTGCATCCCCCTTAATAGTAGCAATCGCCTCTTCTGCTCGGTAGTAAGCGGCCGACACTATTTTCCATCTGAAGTTGTAAATAAGCAGCGGCTACTCAGCATACGGAAGGTACATAGTCGCAGTTTCGCACACAATCTTGCTGCTTGAAGTTAAGCTTGATAAATACATTTCAGACAATGATGTCGCTGTTTAATTACACTAAGGTTATGTTTATCGTAATGTTCTGTAAGTTTAAGGGCATATTATATATGAGGTAACAGAGACAATTCATTTCGTTTGGAGTTTTCTCGTCTGGCAACCCGGAAAACACGACGCGAAAGCGCCGCTCCCTTTCGTGCGGGTGCTCGCGCGTCGGCGGCAACGCGGGCGTTCAGGTACGGACACACTAGCGGCAAAACTCGCGCGGCGCGCCGCCGACGGCGCGCCGCGAAACCTGCCGCGGAACCGGTTTGGTCTGCCGCGCAGAGGATGGGTCCAGGACCCATTTTCGGCGGCTTGCCGCGTGCCGCGAACCAATGAGAGACGTCCGGGCTTTCTCCTAAGCGCCACCTCTTGGCTACTGCCGAAGTTACTTCCAGCGGCGGCGGCGGAACCACGATCGACGACCGAGCGCTCCGAGCCAGCCGCGACTGCTTTATGTGCATCCACGTGCTCGTGTGCATCCACGGTGAAAAATGAATTTGAACCGGCAGAATATGATGGAGCAATTTCTAGAGACTGTTCGCTTGTTCCCCTTTCTATGTGATAAAACCCATCCGGATTATAAAGACAAGGACGCCAAAATGAACCGGTGGGTGATCATCGGCAAAACATTCGATCTGACTGGTGAGTTGTTTTCATTCTTTATCTGAGCTTCCGCTGAATGTTCACGTCGGCAGGAATGTGCGGGGGTGAGCACACTTGTTTAGAGTGCTCTAGCGGTGTGCTGCGGAGCAAAACATTCGCATGCCCCTCGACGTCTCGGTAGCGCCAGCAGGGGTGCACCCAAAACCTTCGTCTGCGTGCCTTTTGCGCGCGCCGCCGTCGCAACAGCAGAGAACACACAATGACCAAAACGCTCATCGTCGTCAGAACATCGTCGTCTGCATCTGCCATTGCAGGAATCAACGCGATCAGCGCGGTAGATGACGAGGGACGAGGAGCTGGCCTGCTCCGAGCAAGGAAAAAGCGCGCGACAACGGCGAGATCAGCGCTGTCACGTGACTCGGCGGCGGCCGCCGCGCACACAACCGATGTGGCCTCTGCCGCGCGCGTTTTGACGCTAGTGTGTCCGTACCTTTCGCCGCGCCTCACGTTTTTCCCTCGCGGAAAACGCGCCATGCGGATCCAGCTTTAGGACTCACCACCAGTGGCGTAGCAAAGGGGGGGGTGGCACGGGCCCCGGATGCATGCGGCCAGCGGAGGGGGCGGGGGTCATATACGCCTGAAGACACCCGGAAATTGTCGATATCCTCGCCTTCCTCGACTACACCCGGGGGGGGGTGCGGGGGGGGGGGGGAGTTGACAGAAGACCTATGGGCCCCGGGTGCCAGACGACCTAGATACGCCACTGCTCACCACCTCAACAACAACAAAGTCTGGTGCGTGACGCACGTTAGGTATGTTGGGGCGTGCGTTGCGCTTGCCGCTGACGTCAACTGTCGCACCCTTTTGTGTGGGTGTCAGTTGTGTTTCCGGTTACCCGGAAGAAAAGACGTGCGTTTCTGTCATGTTGAGCCAGTGTTGCCTTTCCGCGTCATTTCACACGGCATGCAGATCATCGCAGCTATGCTGCTATACATACTATGCCCACTCGTGGCAGAATCTGTAGGCTGTCTGATCACGGCGCCGTCTTTGAAGACATCGCTTTTTGCTATAAAATGGACCTGCAACCAAAAGCATCCGAGACATCCAGAAAGTGTCTCCATCCTGCGGCCTTGGAAAAAACGAAATCGAGCCATTTTCAGCATGTACATATCGCGGTTGTTTTAACCTCAGAGAACAATGCCATCACGTCATCCATTCGAGCTATCTTGTACAATTTCATCTTTCTAATGCCAACATGAAGGGGATATTCTCTCATGGTGATGTGCTGTAAAGGGATGTGAAGTGGTATCGGCTCATCTTAGCTAACCGGCTCATGTTAGGTGGCGCATCTTTGAGGTGAACGAAAATAGTCGAACAACTAGGTGCCTTATTTTGTGTTCATCACAACCATGTGAAGGCCACTTCTGTTTGAAAGAATACACCTGTCACTTCGTTTCAAACGTACCTCATCGCCCACTAGAAAATAATCCCCACTGTCCTGGGGGCCTCGGATCACTCCACCACTGGCCTCATTCCGAAAGGAACTTCGGATTCCCCTCCGGCGATGCTAGGATGGCTTGAGAACTGTAACCCGAGCCTAGCGGTGGGGAATGGATGCGCGGTGCAGAAGAAATGCCCGCCGCTGGCATCTTCCCAGGAACAGCGCAACTCTCCCCTCAGTCCATCCAAGCAATTGTACTTTTCATACCTCGTGAGGTTTTGTTGCCAGTCGGAAAAAATTATACGAAATTAGTACGTCACCGAAAATACCACAGTTAGATGTCATTTGGGCTGGCTACAAATCCAACATTCACACTTTGGAAATTAGGAGAGTACTTCTCGAGTTGGATAATTAATTCCAATTACCGAACTAAATCTCCGTCACGAAAGAATTACCGACGGCTACTCCACTCTACTGGAAACAATATGCACTAGGTTTTCTTCGAGTGACGCAACTGCTCTTTCTTTCAGTCTTGGTGAGTGATAGTTCGGGAACACTGCTTAATTTACTTAGTAACCAAATCGAGGCCAAGCCTGGTTCACTCGAAATCAGTCGACAGCAGTCATGCACAGCTCTGCTTATACTCGGACTCGCAGAAAAAGAGAAGGAGAGAGAGGCCGTAGTTTCGCTGGAAAGGCCAAGCAGTATTAGTGATAGCATTACTATGCGAGAATTACGCGAAGGAAGATTACACCAGCGAGTGGACTCAGGCAGTGAAATTAATCTGTCTCCTATTAAGAGGTCTTGTATACACGAAAATAACGTCGCCACTTCAGCGCTCAATGCTTCGAGGTCACATGAAGTTTCTACAAGTGCAAGGCGTATGTATATATGTGTGTGTGTATATATATATATATATATATATATATATATATATATATATATATATATATATATATATCGTAAGAAGCCAACAAGCATTGACGCCAAGGACAACATAGGGGAAATGACAGGTGCTTAATAAATGAAATAAAGAAACGTTAAATTAATGGAAAATAAAGTGGATGAAAAAACAACTTGCCGCAGGTGGGAACCGAACCTACAACCTTCATATGTATGTGCATGTATATATATATATATCTTGCACTTATATATATAATTTAATGAGGTTCGGAAAGCTGGTCGGGCCCCAGCCTCCCCCCCTTCCCCCCGGAAACATGAGGATTCTCCGCCTCTGCTTGGAAGTTCGCTTTTTGTGCCAATAGTTAAAGTTGAGTGTCGTTGCAGGCTTCCCCCTCCACATCCTACGGTTTCTTCGTTCCGATTTAGCCTAAACACATGGTACAGATGGTACATTGCTTCCACTTGGTCCAAGCGAACATGAATTCCTGTCACAATTTTTTTTTGTTCTCCCGCACCCTTCTACGTGGAGAGACACGTGAACAGTGCATGTTTCTGAGCCGTAAAAAAAAGGTATTCCAATGGCTTCAAGTAGCGCTCCGACAGCTCTCCTCTACAAAATAAATTATTCACAGCTCCATCCTTCTCCCGAACAATAGTCTTGTCCTGGGCACATTTCGTTCTAGTATTTACACCCCGGGCACGATTTCTCACAGGCGTCAAGCGGACAGGTCGCGCCTGTAACTCATCGCACGAATTAAGTTTGGCAGGCGATTTCTCTTCACTAACAGACCGCTCAGAATCCCCAATTGACGGTTTGCAAAAATACTGTTGCGCATGCGCGAACACGGCTGTCACGAGCGCCCTCTACATGGTTAGGTACGAGAAGCAGACGAACAACCAACGCAGCTATAGCGCGCCTTGAGACGACGGTTTGTGGTGGTTTTGATCGCGGTATTTTCGTGAAAAGGACGGCTCGTTGTGTTGCGTATTGTGCACAAAGTGTTTCACTAGCAAACGGAGCATGAGTTTATTTCGGTTTCCGTCCGAGAAGAGCTATCCGGCGAGGAAAGCAGCATGGATAAGCGACGGCCGGAGATGCTATCACAGCACACAACTTGCTCGCTTCTCGCAGAGCCGGTTCTCATCGCGCTATTGTCTGCTACTGAATTGTCATATGCCAGAGCTGCGAAGTTATTTCGGCCTGCAAGCTTCGAGACACCCTTAAACGCAGCCGCATTTTGCCGGAATAGGGAAAGTTCAAGATGGACGGGGACGGACAGCGCTTGCGAACGCGCCGTGGTGTCACTCAGTTGTCGCTGACATGTTATTATACTAAATATTATAAAGTGACGTCGAAAGTGCGGCTCATATGACAATCAGCGCCTAGTACTACGCCACTGAAGTGATCGAAACACACCATTCGAGGGCAGTTGGTGTGACCGACGGGCAGCGCGGAGCGACCACCGCGCGGAGTTCGGCTGGTTTGCTCTTTTCTGCCGACGGTGTACAGATAGGCAAATGTATTTCCTATTTAGCCTTTTAATATTGATGCATGAGGTAAAGAGCTAGCAAAAAACTATGCGTTCACTTCCTAGCAGAAGCTTCTTCGTAACCGGCGACACCCACGGCCAGCGAGCGAGGCCTACAGTCTTCATCGATAGCAATTAGTGCGTCGAGAGAACGGCGCGTCGTTTGAGACATTCCCGTATTTGCCGTGCGCGAAAAAAGGACCGTCGTAACAAGTCAAACAGCTCCGTGAAGCTTTGCTTTGTTCCAGATGGGCCATATTAGTAGGATAAACTCTCCTAAGCGGAACATCACGCTCGGCGCGCTGACTTTGTCGGCAGCCGCCGAACGCTCGAGCCGGCAGGCCTAGCTCCCGGTTGTCGAAGCAGCAGCCGACGGCGCTTGTAATGAAAACGGAGTGGGCCATAAAGTGTTTATTTTCATGAGTATTTTAGCGTCTGGGCGATTAGGTCGTGGTTAAATGAAGGCAGAGTTGGGTCTCTCTACACTCTGTCGGCAGCAAAGAGCAAATAAGGATAGCCGCCTTGCACGGTCGCTGCGCGCGGCCAGTCTGCGAAACCAAGTGTGGACACTCGGCGACACATCGGCAGCGTGTTTCGACGACGCGCACTCTGCTCTTTGTTGAAGGAGTGTATTTCGCTCGCGTCAGTCCCGTGCTGGCATCAGCAGCCCCAAATATACGATATCTTTAACGTAATTGTCATTCAGTGCCGACCCTCGATGAGCCTGGAGAATAGTGGCAGTTATAGAAAGCAGATATTTCCACACGCGATCAGTTTGAGTGGTACGCTTCGAGAAGTCGGAAGTCTATGACATGCACGAAAACTGGAACGGAGTGACGGCGTCTTCAATTATTTTTGACGTCATGAACACACGCTGTTGCCGCGGCAGAGGCCAGGCAGCAGCCGAGAAACGAAACTGGCTCTCTAACCACATACTCTCGCACGCAGAGCACTGCAGCTTTGCCTGTTGTGCGCCAGGTGGCGCTCACTATTTTGCAAACCGTCAATTGAACGTAGAACGCTTTTCCGCAGCTCGAGGCCACGTGCGGTGCACGGGTTGGGCAGATTTAGCTAGCGCAACATAGTTGCGTCGCCGTGCGGGGCGCGGACTTGCGGTAAGCGACGAGATAGGTTTTTTTAGGCGAAGGTTTCTTTGCCTCTTTCTTAGGATAGTCCAACTGCTGCTGTCTAGCACACGCGAGGAACTCGTTTGAACACCACCGTGTCGAATTACCACAATACCCCCTGGCCGTCGCCGCTTCAGCCTCTTCACAGCTGTAATTATCCGTGGCCCCCCTCAAATGCACTGCTGAAACTGCAGCGTTCCCTTTCACGGCCGGTCTCTAGGGGAGCGCGCGCTTTCCTTCTTGGAAGAGAAGCACGCGCTCCCCTCGAGATCGGCCGTGTCCCTTTCTACGAACATGCGAGTCCAGACAGATGGGATCTAGATGGAACTGCAAGGTGGAGGGAGAAGAGGCCGTCCCGACACCCCGTAGAGAATTTAAGCCTGTCTGGCTGTTCCTGCCCCCCCCCCTCAGCTACGTCAGGCAAGAGTCCCGCTTAACAGTCTCGTGCAGCGTGCTAGGAAGCTACGAGCGGCGCACCTGTTGAAAATGAGGCGCGGAAGAACGAGTGGTCGACGAAGGCGATAACAATTCGATTAGTTCCGACTAGTTCCAGGAACCGTGCCGCTTCTTGAATGGTTTCGGGGTTAGAAAAGTCCTGGCATGCTGCGACATGCTTCCGAGCGCACTTTTTTCTGGACGTGAAAAGTGCGTGCAGGCTCTGCGCTTGCGTCACGATTGCGGTTGTCTCCGGCAATCCTTAATTGCCGCGGAATGTGGCTTACGTTCACTCCAGGATATGCCTAATAAATGCTGCTTGCCCAATTGCTGGAGCAATTATAAATCGGGGCCAAAAATTATGTCTTCATGTTTCCGCAAGATTAATGACAGAATTTTGTATGCCGATGCTAAGACAAAAGCTGAAACTCCGCGGAATAAGGCAGCTGTTTCATTGCAAATGGTTGCACTAATGATTTGTATCTCCATTGCTAAACTCATTTGAGGTGTTGTAAATATGTGGACTGTGGCACTGTACGTAAGAATGCCTCGAAAGTGAAATTATTCGTTTAAAGCCTAATCTAGACTGGAATAAATATATGTATCCCGAATGTAAAGGACACACCAGTGAAGTTGCCATGAGATAAGTGTTATGGCGCAGTGATAACCTTTAGTTCAATAACTTTTGTGGCTGCTCGAACGGCAAGCTCTTTTACGCCGACGATAAATCAAGGCGAAAAATCTATTCTGAAGAAGTGGGCAGCACTGTGATTTTTCAATGTAAGCCATGCTCCCCGTCATGTACCCGCGTTCTCAATCCTAAGGCTGAAGCATATCAAATTTTATGGAAATATGGAAAATACTTTTGCTACTTGATAAATAATCCTGGAACGCCCTCTGTGGGCCATCTGCTCAACTACGCCTAAAAAAAAAAATCTGCGCTCGGGTCAATGTTGCACGTGAGTGCGCGATCCCTTCATTCAACCCGAATCCCCGAGCACGCCGCCGGCCTCCCCTCCGGGATGTCACTCGCCGAGCGCTCAGGCCTTTTCTAGGCCTTTTTTTTGTAGCTGGTGTTGGCAGTACCCATACAAGGAGGCAAAGGGGTGACGTGAGAAGGCACGGAAACCCTACTACTATACGACATCGGTACTGCTATTTCTGAAAAACGAACACCACGCAAATATGTCAAGCGGACAAGTTACGCAGGGGGTGCAGAAAAGCAGAGCCGCACTAACGAAACAGCGCCCCAGGGTCCAAGCGACACTACGGAAGCGGTCGACCATCAAATCAACACTTCTGTGCCCGCCGCGGTAGCTCTGCGGCTATGGCACTGCTAGAGGTCGTGGATTTGACCTCGACTGCGGCAGCCGCATTTCCACGAGGGCAAAATAGAAAACACAAGTGCATTTAGAAGAATATGGGACACGTTAAAGAACATCACGGCGTCATAATTATTTCGGAGTCCGCCACTATGGCCTGCCTCATAATCCGATTATGGTTTTTCCACGTGCAGCCCCATAATCCAATTCGTTTGATACTTCTGCCACGATGCTATGTGCCATGTGAAGCAATGGCAAGGCTCAACCCTCTCAGGGGTCATAAAATATGGCGCGCTACCACACCTCAAGCAAGCTGCTCTCCCTGTGTGTTCTTTGTACTAGGCACACAAACAGCAGTGGGGCGCACAAGGTAACGTTTAACATACACTCAAAACTCTCGTGGTTAAACTAAACGCTGAAGAAATTAAGCTTTCCCCTTTATTATCACCGCTAATTGTCGTCAAGCAAAGTAATTAGCACAGAAACCATCGCTTACATTCATTCCCATAGTGCGTGGAATCTGCAGAATCTTATTTCCTCTCTCGTCTTGTAAATCTTAAATTGGTATTTCTCTTCTACGACAGTACCAAGCAGAAGTTGTGACTACAAGGTTCCAAGTTGTTAAACAGCGGATCATTGTTTCTTTTGTTTACAATATGCCATTTTTGTGAAACTGCTTAATTCTTTTTCCTACCCTGCTGTAATCAGGATACCGGGATTGCAGTATCAATAAATAAATAATTGTCAACATCACGAGCTCTACGCAAACAGTTTTTTTTTTTGGCGTCTTGTGCTACGATGAAGAGGTACCTTTCGTGACGCTTAAATATTACCTCAGAATCGGGAAACGTCGCCTGTGCGCGTGCCTCGTGTTTTAGCGCTAAGATTACAGACGACCACGTGGGCACAGAACTGTTTTAGGTCGCCGCGTGTTTGGTAAACATCGTGGCATGTTGCCGTCGTATATTATAAATGCTTAGCTTGCACTGCTACCAACATTTACACACGACATGAATCGCTACTAGGCGCACTTTGCACTTTCTTCCTGGAAAAAAGGAGCGGGGGAGAGACTCAACTAGACAGTATGAAGCATACGCGTAAAAAAAAAAGAAAGATTGAAAATATCGGCGAACTTTCCCGTTTTGACGAATCCTCCACGCCGACTCCAACAGTAGCCATTTCCGCAGGTGCAGGCAGCGACGCTTGTTTCGACAGAAGATGCACGCACACGCACCACGGAACATCGTCTGAGGATTCATTATGCAAACTAGAAGTGAGGCGTGCAGACAGGACACAAGAGTAAAGAAGTGGACAACACGAACGCCGACTATCAACTGAAGGGAGCACTGAGGCGAAAAATGAAAGAAGACACAAAACTCATCTGCGCATGCTCAGGAATGGTAACACCACGTGTCAATCGGGTACACGTGCTGGTCTACGTGAGAGATAACTGTTAAGACACTTAATCTCTTCCTTATGTAAAGTAATCGAAGGCTGACTCACGCACGCACTTCCACCATATAGATATGCCATGCCTCTACCATAAGACGCGTATCTTCATTCTTATGCCTGTACAGTATCGCGCAATCATCTAACTTTGGCTTGCAGTTACAATCTCGGCAATGTAGCGAAAGATTAGAAGGCGATCCACCGGTTAACGACCTTTTATGCTCCATTAGCCTCTGATTGATACACCGTCCCGTTTGCCCTACGTAGAACTGGCCACAGCTAAGGGGAATTTGATATACCACACCCATACGACATTCTGTAAAACTGTTGTTCTTATTGTGCTTCACTGGACAAATATCTGTTCCTTTTTTACCTTTAACCCGCTCCTTTTTATTCTGTACTGCAGCGCATATCTTACCTAGCCTATTGGGAGCAGTGAAAGCAACATTAACATCATATCTACTAGCAACTTTTTTAAGCCTGTGCGACACTGAATGAATATACGGAATAGCCACTACACTTTTTTTGCGATTACTGCTTTCTGTGATTACGTCCGTCCCCCTGGAAACCGACTTCTTTAGGCGCTCAGCTACAGTGGCCACCGCTACATTAGGATAACCTGCTTCTAATAGGCGCCGGACCTGCGCATTAAAACTGGCGCTCATTTTGTGCGTGCAGGATCTTGTGAGGGAAGACTTAAGGCACGACATGGCGATTCCGTTTTTTACTAAATTAGAATGCTTGGATTGAAAGTTTAGCAACGGCTTCGAAGATCTTGGGGAATACTGCCAACAAACATGATTTTGTTCGAAGATTAAGGAAATGTCAAGAAACTGAATTACGCGTCGCTGAGGTAATTCCTTGGTAAACTTTAATCCTCCCCCATAAAGTTTAAATTGCTCACTTACTGAGGTAGCAGCCGAGTCTAATTCTTCCCTATTGCAGAAAATCAGGTAATCATCAACGTAACGAAATATCTTGATAACGCTATCACCTAAGGCTTTCTCTAAGCAGTTGTCAACCTTACTCAGGTAAATGTTGCTAAGAATAGGGGCAACCTTTGAGCCGATGCAAATGCCTGATTTCTGCAGAAAAACGCCATCTCTCCACCCATTCAGTGTCGCACAGGCTTAAAAAAGTTGCTAGTAGATATGATGTTAATGTTGCTTTCACTGCTCCCAATAGGCTAGGTAAGATATGCGCTGCAGTACAGAATAAAAAGGAGCGGGTTAAAGGTAAAAAACGAACAGATATTTATCCAGTGAAGCACAATAAGAACAACAGTTTTACAGAATGTCGTATGGGTGTGGTATATCAAATTCCCCTTAGCTGTGGCCAGTTCTACGTAGGGCAAACGGGACGGTGTATCAATCAGAGGCTAATGGAGCATAAAAGGTCGTTAACCGGTGGATCGCCTTCTAATCTTTCGCTACATTGCCGAGATTGTAACTGCAAGCCAAAGTTAGATGATTGCGCGATACTGTACAGGCATAAGAATGAAGATACGCGTCTTATGGTAGAGGCATGGCATATCTATAATGGTGGAAGTGCGTGCGTGAGTCAGCCTTCGATTACTTTACATAAGGAAGAGATTAAGTGTCTTAACAGTTATCTCTCACGTAGACCAGCACGTGTACCCGACTGACACGTGGTGTTACCATTCCTGAGCATGCGCAGATGAGTTTTGTGTCTTCTTTCATTTTTCGCCTCAGTGCTCCCTCCAGTTGATAGTCGGCGTTCGTGTTGTCCACTTCTTTACTCTTGTGTCCTGTCTGCACGCCTCACTTCTAGTTTGCATAATGAATCCTTACCAACTAGCTCAGCTTTCTGTCGTTCTAAGCTTCATTTCTAGTACTCTGAGCCCTTTTCCATGTTCCCCTACTTATCTGCACAATCCTGCTTCGTTAGCTTCCTTAATTGCGATATGTATGTTCCGCGCTAGAAGCATGTCGTGGTTTAGTCGTAATCGTGTCGTCCCATCGGAAGTTCAAATGATGTGCGGCTTTCTTCAACCATCAACTGGACATGCCAGGAGGATTGGAGCTATTCTTTCCGCTGAATCATGGCGCCAAGTTAGGTTCTACCAGGAGTGTCTAAGGGCCGTTGCGCGGCCCTGGGAGACGGTCCCCTTTGGAACCGCCCTTACAACCATTGGAATAAGTTAGCCATGCAACATGCGGACTTCCTATGGAGGATGAAACTTCCGGAGCTTCAACAAAGTAAGAGGAGACACCTTTCTAATATTTCACCGTCAAATAATGTACTGGTTCTTGGAGACGCCATAGTAAGTGATAACCATAGAAGAACCCTTGCTTTAGGCCCTAAGCACTGTTTTAAGCCAAACATAAAACCCGTTGAAGTTTTAAGCTTACCGCGCTGCATAACTAGGTTCGTTCCGGAAGAAGAACGCTCACGCTGTATTTCGGATTGCATTGCTAGCCTTAAACAATCTAATTCCCATTTTAAGACGCCTGACCCTGTCCGACCGTTAGTTGATTACCTTGTGGAGCATAAACTTAGACCTGTAATATCTGACAAGGAAGGTTATTTCGTAATTATGCCAGATGGCGTGTTTTCAGAAAAAGCGATTTCAGCCATAGAAAAGAATTTGCAACCAGTCAAACTCAAGCCTTCGGTAGTTAAGCAACGTGCGGTTGACCTCTTGTCAAGACATAATCTTGATAGGCTTGTTTGTAATGTCAAGAAAGCTAAATCCCTCACATTAGAACTGTTTTTCTCGGCCAAGACCCATAAACAAGAAATTCCTTTTCGTGCTATAGTGTCAGAGAAAGGGACGTGGCAGGTCTGTGTCGCTAGTTACCTACAGAACTGCCTAGCTTCACTAATTTTTTCAGATCCCTTTTGCCTACGTAATTCTCAGGCGCTAGTTCACTATTTAAGAGAGGAGAATCCGGGTGATTGTACAGCTTTTAGTATGGATATCGAAGACTTGTATTATTCCTTGCCGCATGACGGGTTGCTAAATTCCGTAAATGAGTGCATTAAAGAACAAGTGCAAGAGTCGGCTTTTATTGACAGATGCGGTGTTTCCACGGGAGCTTTTCTAGAAATTCTTTCAATATACTTGAAGTCGACGCTGATTGGGTGGAGAGATGGCGTTTTTCTGCAGAAATCAGGCATTTGCATCGGCTCAAAGGTTGCCCCTATTCTTAGCAACATTTACCTGAGTAAGGTTGACAACTGCTTAGAGAAAGCCTTAGGTGATAGCGTTATCAAGATCTTTCGTTACGTTGATGATTACCTGATTTTCTGCAATATGGAAGAATTAGACTCGGCTGCTACCTCAGTAAGTGAGGAGGAGGAGGAGGAGGAATAAACTTTATTTGTGCACAGCAGATTTGATACCTAGGCCTCTACCTAAATGACGGCCTCGAGCCCTTGGGCCCTGGCGGCATCTTCGGCCTGCTGGATTGCCTTGCGTTGGTCTTCCGGTGCACAGCTGAGCAACGCGGTCTCCCACTGCTCTCTGGTTTTAATTATTTTATTCTGTATGGGTGTACGAGGACAAGCCCATACCATGTGTTGTAGGTCCGCCCTTTCTTCACAGAATCTGCATCTATCCGTGTAAAGGTCCGGGTAGTAGCGGTGGTAGGCCACCGGGTTCGGATATGTATCTGTTTGTAAGAGGCGCCATGCCGTCGCTTGCCGTCTATTTAACGAGGAGTGTGCCGGGGGGAAATGGGCCCTTCCCAATTTATAGTGTTTGGTGATCTCGTTAAAGCTGGTCATCCGGTCTCTCTCCGTTCCCAGTATTTGTTGCGTGTCACCTGCTCGGCCTGTCAGTTCTCGAGCCAGGTTGTGCGCTATTTCGTTCCCGGGAAGGGAGGAGTGTGCGGGTGCCCATATAATGTGAATGTCGCGATCTTCACGAAAGTTGTTTAAAATTCTGAGTGCTTCCGGCGAGATTCTTCCTTTTGTCAGTAAGTGAGCAATTTAAACTTTATGGGGGAGGACTAAAGTTTACCAAGGAATTACCTCAGCGACGCGTAATTCAGTTTCTTGACATTTCCTTAATCTTCGAACAAAATCATGTTTGTTGGCAGTATTCCCCAAGATCTTCGAAGCCGTTGCTAAACTTTCAATCCAAGCATTCTAAATTAGTAAAAAACGGAATCGCCATGTCGTGCCTTAAGTCTTCCCTCACAAGATCCTGCACGCACAAAATGAGCGCCAGTTTTAATGCGCAGGTCCGGCGCCTATTAGAAGCAGGTTATCCTAATGTAGCGGTGGCCACTGTAGCTGAGCGCCTAAAGAAGTCGGTTTCCAGGGGGACGGACGTAATCACAGAAAGCAGTAATCGCAAAAAAAGAGTAGTGGCTATTCCGTATATTCATTCAGTGTCGCACAGGCTTAAATAGTTGCTAGTAGATATGATGTTAATGTTGCTTTCACTGCTCCCAATAGGCTAGGTAAGATATGCGCTGCAGTACAGAATAAAAAGGAGCGGGTTAAAGGTAAAAAACGAACAGATATTTGTCCTGTGAAGCATAATAAGAACAACAGTTTTACAGAATGTCGTATGGGTGTGGTATATCAAATTCCCCTTAGCTGTGGCCAGTTCTACGTAGGGCAAACGGGACGGTGTATCAATCAGAGGCTAATGGAGCATAAAAGGTCGTTAACCGGTGGATCGCCTTCTAATCTTTCGCTACATTGCCGAGATTGTAACTGCAAGCCAAAGTTAGATGATTGCGCGATACTGTACAGGCATAAGAATGAAGATACGCGTCTTATGGTAGAGGCATGGCATATCTATAATGGTGGAAGTGCGTGCGTGAGTCAGCCTTCGATTACTTTACATAAGGAAGAGATTAAGTGTCTTAACAGTTATCTCTCACGTAGACCAGCACGTGTACCCGATTGACACGTGGTGTTACCATTCCTGAGCATGCGCAGATGAGTTTTGTGTCTTCTTTCATTTTTCGCCTCAGTGCTCCCTTCAGTTGATAGTCGGCGTTCGTGTTGTCCACTTCTTTACTCTTGTGTCCTGTCTGCACGCCTCACTTCTAGTTTGCATAATGAATCCTTACCAACTAGCTCAGCTTTCTGTCGTTCTAATCGTCTGAGGCTATCGCCTGACCGTCGCTGCGGTCGACAACGAGTGGCGCTGCTGCTGCACCCTGAAGCCAATCAGCGACGGAGCGAAGGAAAGAAGGCATCTCTCCCCCATTCCCATTGTGCGCCCTCCTCCTTGTAGTGGAGCAGGTTTGCTCATCGTCTGCGAGGAGTAAATGTCATTTCCAGCAAATGACATTTGTTGCGATTAATGTCATTATCACAGCGCGCTGTCACACGGCGAAAACTAGTCATTTGAAAATGATTACAATGACGATAGTAAAAAAAAAGACACGCCTCAAACGCACTTTTGTCCAATAATTATTTTCCAATATGCTAAATTCCACAAGAATATGTGATCGTTGCTTTCAAACCGTAGCGTTCGATCACTAACTTGTCGACATTGCCAACGAAGTCGAGTCGAGCCGAGCCAAGCCAAAGCTAAGGCAAGCAACAGGGAGAAGAGAACGATAGGCGCGTCCGCTACATCTGCTAAAGTGGTACGAGAAGGGCAGTTGCATGTCATCGCCGTTCTGATGTGCATGCGGGCTTCTAATATCCTCATTCTTGGCGCGTGCCACAGGAAAACACGCGCACGCTTTTACGCCAAGTCAATTGAAGCGGCCGCAGCCGATGCGAACCAACACGAATGCTGCAGCGAAAGCTAAAGTCACTGGACTGAGAGTAGTTTTCTGTATTTACGCACGTGATGGACTTCAATGTTGTTAAAGCATTAATTAGGTAATAAAATGGATAGAATAATAGTGATTTTTTGTTAAAACAAAAAAGAAGCATGTACTGTTTGCGAAACACTGGTAAACTCGTGGTGTCGAGGCTACACATTCAGTTCCAAACGAATGCGAATGAGTTTGGCGAAGTCATTCGTTTGTAAATATATTTTCGAAAATGTCCGTACGTTTTACCGTGTGACACCAAACAAATGGCATTATCAGTGAATGTCATTCGTTGTAAATGACATTAGATTTGCCGTGTGACAGGGGTATCAGCGTAGGAAAGGACTGGTTTCAAGAAGTGCCTCCCCCCTTCCTTTCCTTCCTTAAGGGTACACTAAAGAAAAAAAATGATTTCTTCTGCATCCGCAAATTACCGTTCTGCAACACCAAAAACACAACTCTTTACAACGATAAGACGTTTGGTAAGCCAGAAAAAGCGCAAGAACGAAAAACTGGTGGCGACGCCTACTTAAGTTCCCGCACCTGCGGGCTGTGGCGTCTTGGATTTTGATGGCATATTCTAGGGCCTACTAATTATATATAGTGGTACAGATTGACTACATTGTGTTGTAAAGGAACCAAGTATCATTAAACATGGCAAGTTTCGGGAATTTTTACTCAGCCAACGCGGCCCAAATGCGAAAACATACTTTGGAATCCCGGAGGTCACCCAGACGCACCGGCGCTGAGTTTTGGCGCGAAATTCAAATACTGATACTTAGATCATTTTCTCATCTAATAATCAAACTATTTTTTTAAATAACTGCCTGCAGGGTTCTCAAACAATGCTTCATTAGTCTAAACGTATTTATTGTTTCGCTTCAGTGTCCCTTTAAGTAGTAGATAGCAGCAGCACTTTCTCTCTCAGAGACACCTTCTTATTCAAATGTTCACCGAACCTACCCTCGTTTGCATTCCATCGATTGATTGAATACCCTGTCTTGAACTGTACACCCACTACCGCATGGGCACTGTCGCTGTCACCACCGCGAATATGACAACATAGAACGGAACATTTCGTAGGATACTCCGGATGGGGAAGGCTTAAGCGACGATTGTCTACAGCTTTTGAGAGAGATTTACCTAGAAAATACCGTTTGCGTTGAATGGAAAGGGGTGGGGAACGAGGAGAGAGTTGATATTGTCACGTGGTGGTGACGTTGAAGAACGCAGTAGCAGTACTGTGAAAGACAAAACTAACATTTATTGGGCGAACCTATGCCCACAATAACAGGCTACACTTATAGCACAACGACAGCGGCGAACACGGTCGGCGATCGTCGAAAAGTCTGGTCAGTGGGTCAAGCGCGTCCGCTTTTATACATCAGTCATCGAATGTTCCAGAGTAATCGCTGGGACCCGCGTGCCTTCTACAAAGTTCTGCATTATTCGCGTCGCGCACAAGTGCGATCAGATTGCACAAGGTTCAGTCACAGACAGCGGATGGAAGCATCGATAACATTCCAGAAACTTCCAATACATGAAAGTGCGCTGTACGATGACATTTTTTAGGTGGTGAAACGTGCCGCCCTATAAGGACAAACCAGCACACGTGTCAATACCCCCCTCTTAAAAAGCATCGACCCGATGGTGCAAACAAACGAAAGTAATAAAGAAAAGCGCTTGTAGCAAAGGAAACAACAAAACAAGGAAAGTTCGTCAGCGTCCGTAAAAGGGTTTAAGACGCACCACGTGGACCACTTCAGATCGTGCGCGTCGCCGCTGTGAATGCGAAATGCCGTCTGGCACGACCTCATAGTCTAGTGCGCCAATACGTCGGATGACCTTGTAGGGTCCGAAATAGCGTCGCAATAGTTTCTCACTCAGTCCTTGTCGGCGTATCGGGGTCCATACCCAAACACGGTCGCCGGGCTGGTACTCGACGAAGCGTCGTCAGAGGTTGTAGTGTCGGCTGTCGGTACGCTGGTGGTTCTTGATCCGTAGGCTGGCGAGCTGTCGGGCTTCTTCGGCGCGCTGGAGGTAGCTAGCGACGTCAAGACTCTCATCGTCAGTGACGTGCGGCAGCATGGCGTCGAGCGTCGTCGTCGGGTTCCTGCCGTAAACCAGCTTAAACGGCGTGATCTGTGTTGTTTCTTGCACCACCGTGTTGTAAGCGAATGTTGCGTACGGCAGGACGGCATCACAGGTCTTGTGTTCGACGTCGACGTACACTGCTAGCATGTCGGCGAGGGTCTTGTTCAGGCGCTCCGTGAGACCATTCGTCTGCGGTTGGTAGGCAGTTGTCCTCCTGTGGCTTGTATGGCTGTATTGCCGAATTGCTTCGGTGAGCTCTGCTGAAAAGCCGTTCCTCTGTCGGTGAAGAGGATTTCTGGAGCACCATGTCGCAGCAGGATGTTCTCGACGAAAAATTTCGCCACTTCGGCTGCGCTGCCTTTCGGTAGAGCTTTAGTTCCAGCGAAGCGGGTGAGATAGTCCGTCGCCACGACGATCCACTTATTTCCGCAAGTTGATGTCGGAAACGGTCCCAGCAAGTCCATCCGGATCTGCTGAAAAGGTCGGTAAGGAGGCTTGATCGGCTGTAGTAATCCCGCTGGCCTTGTCGGTGGTGTCTTGCGTCGCTAACAGTCTCGACATGTCTTGACGTAACGCGTGACATCGGTGGTTAGGCGCGGCCAGTAATACCTTTCTTGTATCCTCGATAGCGTCTGGGAGAAACCGAGGTGCCCAGCGGTCGGATCGTCATGTAGGGCGTGCAGTACTTCTGGACGCAGCGCCGACGGGACAAGAAGGCAGTTGGCGCGGACTGGTGAGAAGTTCTACACGAGTAGGTTGTTTTGAAGCGTGAACGAAGACAATCCGCGCTTAAATGTCCTGGGGACAACATCGGTGTGCCCTTCCAAATAATCGACGAGGTTTTTCAACTCCGGGTCAGCTCGCTGCTGTTCAGCGAAGTATTCTGCGCTTAAAATGCCAAGGAAGGCGTCGTCATCTTCATCTTGCGGCGGCGAATCAATGGGGGCGCGTGATAGGCAATCGTCATCAGAGTGTTTTCGTCCGGACTTATAGATTACAGTCATGTCACGTTCTTGCAGTCTTAGGCTACACCGCGCCAGCCGTCCTGAAAGATCCTATACGCCTCGTGCACCGCCTATAGAGGCGCGACTAAAAGCCACCTAGCGGACGCTTCCAACAGTACACGCGGGAGCAGTAGCAGACGACAACCCTTTGCAGCAAGGATGGCTGAAGGTCGCGGCTGCGATTTCTCCTTTGTTCTGGTGCCAGGCTGCTTCTTCGGCGGTCACAGCTGTAGGGAAGATGCTGACCTCTGTGCGAGCGGGTATGAACATGATGTTACCGGTGTTTGGGACCACATGGTCCACATACGTGCAAGGTATGTCCCGCAGACAAACGCCATAAACGCCATTTACATGACGTGGAGTTCATGTTCACTAGCCGATAAATTTTGTTGAGTGATGCGATCTCTCGATGGTCTTTTTTATTCCACCCTTGCCGCAATGTTGCTTCTGTGCCTGAATATTAAGCACTCGTCGTTAGTGCAGACGTTTTTATATCAAACAAATCCGCACGGTGCAATCTCTGCATATGCCGTTGTGATTTTGCTGCCGATGAATACATGTGACATCGCCGAATAAGTGCAGTCGAGGTCGCCTCAAAAAGAATAATCGCCAATTTATTGATGGAAACGCGCACACTAGCCAACGAAGTCACCAAACACAGGGGTGATAAAAGCGCGTGTTAGTGCTGTACCGCCGATGCAATTCTGCTGCATACGCCGATGAACTACTGTTCCCGCTGCAGTTTTTGCAATTTAAATTCCCCAAGGGAGCTGGTTGGAAACGTACAAAGCTAACGACTGACTAACTTTTTAGTACTTTTTTATATTATTAGAGAGACGTGCCACATGATGTATTTAAGGGCAGAGCAGCGCCAGTCAAAGTAGATGAGCGCTGGCGGGAAGGCTCTGTTTAGTCATCTGCAGCGTAAGTATATGAAAGAATTCAGTTGAGTACAACTCTCACATGCAAGAAGGGACTACGTTGTGAAACAAACAAATCACTCGGCGTGTTAAGTTTGCTCAGGCAGCATCGAGGTGTGATGACTTCCCAAACGGGACGCGACCTTTTCAGCGAGAAATGGAGCAAAAATACCATATGCAGCAGCTATAAGCAATTCTCTCCCTGAACTACATATTTTCTAAACACATTTCCGAAAATGCAAACAATATCTAAGATGCCCTCGGGCAAAAAGAATAAAGCTGCTAAAGAAGCACTTCCTTGGTATCATTCCGGTAAGACACAGCGTGATTTAAACCCTTTACAAACAAGGCAGGGTGAAAACTTCGCAGCTCGAAAGAATCGACAAGAGTTATGCATGGAGCAACTAGCAACAGTTAAACATGTGCGAAGCCACGCATAAAATAGATATAAAAACATGAAGTGCGTGACGGCTGGTGCGAGGATTTACCGCGCCACATGAAACCAATAATTTCAGTTCTTGCAAACTTCAGTAGCTTTAACAGACAACGCAATGCGCTCGTGCAGTCGTGCTGCCTAGCTAGCGCAACGCGGTGAAGAAGCGGAAAACAACATAAGCGGCATACAGCATTCTGAACTTTAGCGGAATGCCTTTAAACCTCATGCTGCACTGCAGACGAACTTCGTTGCTCACGCGTCAAACTATGATCGAGTGGAAAAAACACCGACGAGACAAAGGAAAGGATGAGAACAAGAAATTTCCCTTCAAAGCAACGATCCATTTTTGCTACTGTTGCTCCCGCTGATGAGGCTTTGCCGGGAATGACTAGAACCATATCGCCGGCACATTTTCACCGGTATTTGAGGCCGCAGCCTGCAACAATTCTTCTTCGACATTCCCTGAAGCTTTGGCCACCCCACACGTGCGAAAGGTGTTGCCTATCTTGCTCTGAAAACGTGAATAATACCCCTGTTACACGGGTACTTGCAACGGCCGTTAACGCAAACGGCAGTTGAACGCCGTAACGGCAGTGGGAACGGAACGGTGGTGGCAGCGCTCACACGGCACTTTCCATGCTCAGTCGGTTTACTTCCGTTTCGACGATTGATCACGTGACTCTTGAACTTTTTACCTCGCCAACTCTAAAAAAATTTTGTTTCTCCATTTATTTTCTGCGCTACATGCTGTACAATGTGTTTGTTTAACTATTTGCAAAAGTTGTTTGCAAAACTAGCGAAGAAGCTCAATTAGCCGATCCAATCCGATCCATGGCGTTGCAAAATGGTTGCGTTTGTTGTGGTTTCAACGTGGTGAAGCGTCCCATTTCACGTTTCATCGCTTGTACTAACCGCAGCTTCACTGTGCATATCCTTTTTTCTTTCGTACCGCGAGTGACCGTCTGCGCGATTCAGCAGGTGCAGTGTTGAACGTGGTACGACCTTGCGACGCGCACCCCAGAACAGCCGCGGAATGGCGGTTAGCCGGCCACCTTATGATTGCGACCGTGATTGTCCACCCGATTTGCTTCTCCTGGTTGCGCACTACGAGGCCTTGTCGTCTGCAAAAAGGGCTGAACTGCAAGCTGTGCGCATTCAGAAAGCGTCAATCAAGAACAAGCGGAAGGCGGCCGAGAGGCGATGTCGCAGCCTCGCTGCACTCGCTGTGGTGATGTCTGCTAGGCAAAGGAGTGTGTGGACGCTTTCCAGACCACCGTCTTGGTACGACACCACCGTGCCGACGTTGTCGGATCAAGATTTCAAGGCCAGCTTTCGCGTGAGCCGTTCCACATTTGCCTACATCGTGAGCTCGTGTCCTTCACTAACACGGGAGGATACAAACATGCGAGCTTGCATACCCCTACACCAGCGCGTCGCCCTCTCGCTGTACAGACTCGCCACATCGGCAGAGGAAAGGACTGTGGCTCATCTCTTCGGTGTGAGTCGGCCATCCGTGAACCTGATCTTCCGAGAGTTTTGTGACGTTGTCGTAGATGTTCTCGAGCCCCAAGTTGTGCGGTTTCCGTCACTGAACAATGTTAGAGACCACGTGCGACAGTTCGAAGCCTGCATAGGCTTTCCGCAGGGCTTTGGCGTGCTGGACGGTTGCCATATAAAAGTCTCGCCACCCAAAGAAAATGCGCAGGACTATTACAACTATAAGGGCTGGTATAGCATAATTTTGCTTGCTGTTGTAGACCACAACTACAAGTTCATGTTTATTAATGTTGGGTCTCCAGGGCGCAATCATGATGCAGCAGTGTACAGAGGCTCGATATTACCGGACGTAGTAGGAACTGATCTGTTCACTTTACCAGGCCAGATTATTGACGGGATACCAATAGGAGCGGTCCTCCTCTGTGACGAGGCCTTTCCTTTGCAGCGTCACTTGATGAAGCCTTTCCCTCACATGAGTGCGAGCAACTCAACAGTGCAAACGTTCAATTACACACTCTCAAAAGCGAGGCGTGTCGTTGAGAATGCCTTTGGGATATTGAAGGCTAGGTTCAGGATCTTGAAGGCAATTGAGTGCCAAATCGAAAATGTCAACAGCATTGTGCGAGCTTGTTGCATCCTTCACAATGTATGCGAGCACATGCGTGATCAGTGCGACACACAGTGGAGTGCTGAAGCAGCAGCTGGGGAGCTTCCGCATCCTGTTTGTGTGAGCAACGCAGTGAGCTCGTCAGGTGAAAGTGTCCGACGTGCTTTGGCCAAGCACATCTTTTCATTGAAGCCATGACTACTTTGAAAAGCTTTGTTTTAGGCATGCAATCGTGAATAATGAACAGAACGTGAAAGACTGGGCAATTTTTGGTGCATGTGTGTACACAGGTCTTTATTCAGGGCTGGGGGGGCGCTGCGATCGCCAGAGTGTGAAGACGTGTCCCACTTTGGCTCTTCGATGTTTTCTTTTTAGCTTGTGTGGAACTACCATTCTACGTGGTAAAACATTGAGCAACGACACTGTGAGCACTTTCTGTGAGTGTGGTGTGCTTTTTCACGGCTCCAGTTGACGTTTTTTCTGGCTACAAGGACATTTTCGACGGCGACCCGCTGACCTAAGCCTAACCACGTCTGGGCCTAGCCAGAGTGCGGCCTCGGTGAGGCCGGCCAGGTGAGCACGGCATCATGTCGCCACCACAGCAACATTCGCACTCAAGTGGACCCAGCGCGGGAACTCCATGCTCACCTCAGCTTAGAGACGCCGAAAAGTTGAAGAATAGCCCCTCCAAAATGCAGAGAACGCGACGAGCGAAGCGCGCAGAGAGCGTCGAAACGCCGGGTGAACGCCGAGCTGCAGCTGAAGACGCCGTGGCGCGTCCCTCGATGGAAGAGGCCACAAGGAGGGAGTCGCAAGTGAACGACCAAATGGATATTCAGGATGACAGCGTGGACGACAACGATGATAGCAATGACGAAGACAACGAGGAGTACAACGGATGGTCCTTTTTCAGCAAGCGGAAACCAAACAGAAAAGTCAAGCCCGAACAGCTTCGCCTCGAGCGGGTAAGTCGACCTCATTTTGCACTCTCGATCAGGCCACTTAACAAGGTACACGTCCATGACATACCTAAGCAGACTATAACAGCAGCACTAGAGATGACGGCAAGAAGTTGGGAACTTGCAGAATTATCAATTTTCCGCTACCACCCAGCAGCGAACTGCATAGAGGTTACTGTCAGGGATGAAGAACACGCGAAGAGGCTTGCGGCGCTGACACGATTAGCTGAGAAAATGAGCGGTCGCGTTCGTACGTATGAAGTGATAATTGAAAGAACGCCAACACAGAAGGTGGGGAACAGTCGGGGAGTCATCAAGGTGCGTCCCGGCCAGACCATTGAATATATCAAGGACCACTTGAGATGCGAGACGGCAACTATCCTAGAGGCACGTCTGCTCGGGAAGACAAACTTGCTGCTGCTAACATTTAATACGGAATCTCCCCCAAACAGGCTCGTGTTCGATTATGAGATCACAAGGGTGCATGAGTACAGACCGAAGGTTATAGCTTGCTACAATTGTCACGGCTTGGGCCACATTGCCAAGTATTGTCCTTCAGACGAAGTGTGTAAACAGTGTGGTAGAAAACACCCTGAAGACAATGAATGCGACGAAGAGCTATTCTGTGTCGCATGCCAGAAACAGGGCCACATATCGCTAAACTCAGCATGTCCTAGCCGTGCACCGAAAGACGTTAAGAAAGTCGTGCAGAACATAGAAGAAGGTCAGAGGACAGTGACCTGGTCTGAAAAAGTACTGGCGGGAACATCCACACAACCCACGCTATCCGCTCACTATGAGCAACAAATAAAAGAACTAAGAAAAGAAAATCAGCAGTTGAGAGCAATGCTGCAGCAAATCCTCGCACGACTACCACCAGAGCAACGAGATACGCAACCACCGTCAACGCCACGGCAACGTGAATCAGAGACGCCGGCAGACCGAGAAAAACGCACGCGTTCTAACAGTCGGGTCGGGCGATCAATTAGTCGAAAAACCACGGCAAACTCTAGAAAGCTGCAACACGCAGGACCTGCACAGACCCAGCAGAACCAGGCACCGTCAGTGCCGAAACCACTAACAGCCCAAGACTCGGCGTATGCACAGATGCTGAGCATCCTAAGGCAGGAACGACACACTGAGACCCAGCGCCTCGAAAAGAACCTACGGGAGGAATTTCAGACAGTAACGAATGCAATACAAACTCAGATGCAGGCGATATTCACGGAAATTCACAGAAATATTCAGAAGCAACATGACGAACCTAAAAGGCGCAAGCCAGCAGATGAAAGATGACGGCACGGCCTATATGCATCCAATGGAACTGTCGAAGTTTTACGCAGAATGGATCCACACTAAGACAGCAAATTAAAAAATTCAAACCCCTTGTAAAGCTATGTAAAGTAAAGCTATGTCCACGTGGCCACCGGCCAATGGTTGCAGTCTCCACGTACTACAGACCCCTAACGGGCAAGCACCGGAATGACTCCTACCAATGGCTCAGTAAGGTGCAGGCACAAGCCGGAGGCCTTCCCATTCTAGTGGGGGGAGATTTTAACGCCAAGCACCAAACATGGGGCTACGCCAAAGCTGACCCGAGAGGACGCATACTGCACGATGCAATAGAAATGTCAACTCTGGACATATGCAACACACCAGAAACACCAACCCGCATAGGGCTACACGCGCGACAACAGGACACAACGCCCGATCTGACACTAGCCACTCCAGGGCTCATAAGGCAATGGAACGTAGAATCGACGACATGGGGAAGCGACCATTTACCAATAATTATCACGCTCAATCGCAAAAAGATCCGAGAGAGGAGAGAAACGGTGCTTTTTGACTGGAAAAAATTTAGAATGGCTACCGGGGACTCTTTTGCGGACTTTGAACAATTCAGCGCTATGATAGCGGAGGCACGGCCGGAGGCCAGGGAAACTATCCCATGCGATGACACTGCAACTCACATGGATATGCACCTTGCAAATCTATGGCGGAAGGTCAACCGCTTCATACAGCAATACCGGTATAAAGGAAAGCGTCACAAAGATCTAATGCGCCTTAAACATCAATACCGACTCATCAAGGAATACCAACAACTCGAAGCAGACACGTGGCACAATACGTGCGCGAAGCTTGGCCGGGAACCCGGCCTAAAAAAGCTATGGCAGATTTTAAGGAGCCTGCTTGGGAGCAAGAAAGGCGCGCCTCCTCTCGAGGAGCTCTTTTTGCGAGAAGAGCCTGCCGTGCTGGAGGACCGCGTCATCCACACTTTCTTCCCACATGTTGCCGAGGCGCCTCCTGAACCGCTGCCTTCTGCAACGATAGACAACGCGAAAGCGGAGCTAGACACGCCCTTTACGCTGGGTGAACTCGTAGCAGCCCTTGCACGAGGCAAAACGAAATCAGCTCCTGGGCACGATGGAGTGACTTGGCAAGAACTTCGTAACCTCAGCAATGAAGCTCAAGAACAGCTCTTAACGATTATCAATGAATCCTGGGAATCCGGACTAGTGCCAGATTCACTAAAACTATCTCTCATCTACCCCATACCGAAGCCGGGCAAAGACCACACGAACCCAGCTAACCTACGCCCCATAGCTCTAACGTCAACTGTCTGCAAATTGATAGAAAGAATGCTACACACACGAATGCAGCACTACATCGAATATGTACAACCGGGTTTGCATCCTGCGCAGGCAGGTTTTCGGCCGAACATGGGCACACATGACTGCCTCTGGTTGCTCCGCAGAGTGATCAACCGTAAGTCTCGCAAACAGATGCCTGACTATATTCTTGCAGTCGATATGCGTAAAGCATTCGATAACGTGAAACAGGAGGCCATCTTACAGGAACTGGCAACCAGGTACCCTAGCCAAAGAACATACAATTGGATACGTAGCTTTCTCCAAAGCAGACCAATTCAGCTCCATGGCAAGGCACCGGGATGGAGTCCGAAGACCTATTACTTGGATAGGGGAGTGCCCCAGGGCTCCATCCTCGGACCTATGCTATTCAATCTGGCCATGACACGTGTGGCAGAAAGTCTTGAGCGAGACACTTCAGCCCGTTTTACTATTTACGCCGACGATATAACAATATGGACGGAAGCGGCGGATTATTCCGACATACAGAGCATGCAAACTGAGCTGCAAGCAGCGATCCTGAGCCTTAGCAACACTTTAGATAACCTCGGACTGCAACTCTCGCCAGAGAAGACAGAATTGATCAGCGTAGACGGAAAGAAAGCAACCAATGTAAACAAGCAGATCACTTTACACATCGGCCAAAGCGATATTACGTCGGCCAATGGACAAATTAGGATTCTTGGAGCACAGATTGCTAGCTGCAACAGCCCCCAGCTATGGATTCGCACACTAAAGCAAAAATGGAGACCGCTGTTGCACATGGTTAGACGAATATCGAGCAAGTATGGCGGAGCGCGTCAGAAAGCGTGCCAAACGCTTGCAAAAGCGGTCGCGGTTGGAAGGATTCTTTACGGGGCACCCTTGTACGAATTCTCTGAACGAGACCTCGGTGACATCGAAAAGTTACACAGGGCCACCCTCCGTACGATCACTGGGCTACCAAAGCACACGAGGAACGAGGACCTGCTCAAGCTCGTAGCGATTCCACCCATAAGGGACATAATCAGTGAAGCACGAATTCGAATGCGATCCCGGTTGGAAAACACGACCCAAGGAAAACAGATCATGGCATGGGATAAACAGGTCCATGCGAAGCCAGAGCCCGCGGAAGCGACCATAACGCCACCATGGGAAGCACCACTGGGCGTACGGAGGCAACAACGCCCTATCGCCAGACGAAACGCGGAAGCTAGAAAAATATTTGAAAAGAGATTGGGATTAAACACGCCGCCGCAGCACACCACTGATATCTACACGGACGCTGCAATCACAAACGACATAGCAAGCATGGCCTGGGTTAGCACATCTGCACCCCAACACAATGGCTATCACACATGTCAGCTTCCTGGGGGTGCAACCTTGCACGCTGAGCTCTTAGCTATATGGGGAGCGGTCAACACCATTCCCATTGACATGGGAGACATTGTAGAGCAGAGTGTGCGGAATAATTATCGGATCCTTACTGATTCGTACGAAGCAGTGGCCGAATTAACGGGGCCTACGACAGATGATGCGGTGGCCAACGACACCAGAAAAAAGCTAAAGAGAATACAGGACAATGGGACAAATGTTGACATCCTATGGACACCGGGGCACACCGGCACGGATGGGGGAAACGCAGCCGCTCACGCTGCTGCCGCGCAAGCGGGTGGGCTTGATTACACGTACAGCTCCCCACACTCCATTTCCTCGCCAAACCCCGCGGACCAAAACCCATACCTAAACATATTGGCGGCAGGCTCTCCTAGCAGAGCACTGATGCATTACATTCGTACTAAAATAAAAGCAGACAGTAAACGGAGATTATTAGAAGCTACACAAGTACATGTGTTTGACGACAAGGGAGGGCTTACCCGCACGGAAGAGGTTTTCTTGAATAATGTTATGGCAAACGCTGCGTACACACCACACATACTTGAGAAATGGCACCAACCCAGACAAGCTACGATTGCGAAGACTTACACCCGATGTACACATTGCCAGGAGTCATGCAGAGCAGACTTGCAACACCTCATTTGGAGCTGTGCAGCTTTTTCACAAGGGAGATCCAACATTCAGCATCTACTACACGGAGACATTAGAACATTAGGAATTGCCATACAAACTAACCCTGAAACACAGAAAGCCATTGCGACATATGGCAGACAAAGTGGCCTGTTTCGAGTAGTGTAGAAGGGGTCGATCAGCCCACGTGAGAGCGGCGGAACTAAACATGCACCTGAGCCTGCATAAAGCGGAAGATCCCAGACTGAGATGAAGTGTCTCAGCCAACAGCCTGGGTATCCACATTCCCTTCCCTCCTAATCCCCATCAGCGGCCTAGAGCCGTCCCCTTCCTTAAAATAAAGGCTTTATTCATTCATTCATTCAGGGCTGTCTGGGCAGTCAGGTTGACGCTCCTGCCGGTTTTCGAAGTATTGGCGGATTATGGTGACCATTTCACGGTGTAGGTCATTGGCCTCCTCCTGGAGTCTGACCGTCTTTTTGGATAGCTTGTACTCCTTTTTTGCCATCTTTTCGGCATGGTTTTCCTGCCTTTCTAGAAGCAGCACAACTTTATCTATAGATGATGTCGGCTGTCGCCTTTTGCGTGTGTGACTTTTCTCGGATGATGCAGCAGGTGTTGAAGCCTGGCTTGTCGATGCTTCACTGGTCGAGGCAAGACTGGTCGACGCCTCGACATTTACGGTGTCTGGACTGCTCGGCGCTTCTGATGCCGGTCTTGAGGCAACAATCTCTGCACCCTCTGGCAGCCGCTCCACCATGTCCAGCTTAAGAAAAGAATAAGAACAGAAGATTACTGAATGTTGTTTCTAAGTGATTATTGCAGCGTTGCATGATGAGTGGAAGTGGTACACATAACGTGCAGAAACACTTCAATATACTAGAATTTTATGCAATAGTTGCTGTTTTCTCTAAAAGAGTTTTGGTACACCCTAAAGCACATGGCCTACGCTGGTACCCTTTTGTAACATAACCAGCCTTACCTATCTCACCCTATTTTCATAACTCCAAGAAAAGTAAGAAGTATTGTGCCTTCCGGTATGTCGGAAATGTTAACCAATAATTTTGAAGCTACACAAACTGACGCTTATTGAAATTATCTGTGCATTTTAGTACTCTGGGACACAACAATGCCTCGTGTTCATGTCATGCGCTTTAGTAACATGAAATTCTCTTAACTTTACTGCCAACTGTCTCCAGCGACAAACCTGACAGGCAAAAAAAAAATTCAGTGTGTCAGTCCATTTCTAGGGTTTGCATACAACCAAAATAAACAAATGTTGCACCTGAAAGCTCTCTTGAACCAGGCTTCTGTCATTCATGGGCAGGTTTCCCAGGAAGGTGTGAATCCGTTTGTAGAATGGGCACTCAGTTGCAGCAGACCCAGTGCCAGCAGTGCTTGCCTTTCTGAAATAAAAAGTACAGCTAAGAGTCACTTCTTTATGTCGTAAGGGATGAACACGTTTTTCTGCACTAGTGCAAACTGCCAAGAACAATGAAACTCCTTGTGCTGAAAGTTAAAACTGCAGGCAAAGCGGTAAACAACAAGGAGAAAGCTGTTGAATTATCATGCGAGCTCAATAGGCTTCGATCAAAATCAGCTGATATCAAGATACAAGTTATTAGCCTGTAGACAATGTCAAGCCATAAGTTTGGGTGAGATTCTTGATTAGGATATGCATTCAGCGCTTTCTGCTCTATTCAAGACGTAAATTTCAATCACTTGGGCTGATGTCATTTGCACGACATAGTGTGCTTTTTCCTGCATTTCTATATGCACGACTTCGTCAGATAACAACATTTCAAGTCTTTTAGCACACTGTGTTGACAGCTACCTAAAAGTACGACCACACCCCAGCCTCTGAAAATAGTGTGTAACTATAAGAAATTGAGTGGTTGCGTTGAAAAGGCAGGTTCTTGATCAGTGCAGTGGTGTTTTGTGTCGAAAACGACCTAGAACGTGCCACTCCACTCCAACTAAAAAAGTAATGCATATAATTAATTTTATTAGCATAGTATTATTGTTTTGTGGCTAATGGAACTTGCAAATAAAACAAGAAAGCAGTACTGTTTGCATTTAGTGCGAACACTACCGCTTTCATAGTGTGACTTTAGCGATTGTTAGCTGCACTGCATCGCAAGCTGCAGGAAAGCTACTGCACATGTCAAGATCTTATTTCGAGTAGCTGATCGAACAGACTTCTCGGTGCAAATACATTCTGTCAGGCTACGCCGGCCATGCCTAGATTACAGCAAACGGCTACATATCAAAACGAATTGTACTACGCTAAGATGCTGCATGAGAGTTACAATGAGTCCAAAAAGTCGAGAAAATCACGTTCGAGCCCACTTCAAGCAAAATTTGACGTTGCCTATGGCGTCGAAACACACGTCGGGCAGTGCGGGGCGCCAAATTTTATTGAACATGCCTGACAAGGCGTATACATGTCGGCTTAAAAATCACTAATAAATGCGTGGCAACTTACTTGTGGGCCTGGGCCAAGTTTTCCATCTTGTGTTTAATCTGCTTGAATGTGATGCACACAGCGTGCCCACATTCCTCGCTTGCGAGCTGGTTAAACAGCGCCGTCATCCTCGCGTACACGGGCGCATTGTGCTTTTGCGCTCGCAGTTCGGCCAGGTGATCTTGCCACAGGTTAATAAGCAAATGCGTCAGTGACGCTGTCCAAGCAAAGCGCTTTTGCGCCGGCGCGCTCACCTGCAGCGCGGACACGTTGCTGCTAGGGGCTGCCATCGTGTCTACTGCACGAGGAAACGGACGGAAGCGGCGGCGCAACGGAGATCGGCGAGCTCCGTTGATTTCAATCGCCGTTGGATTTCCAACGGCGCTCGCGCCGCCGTGTAACTTCGCCTAACGGCCGTTAAGGCCAACTGCCGTTTTCCTTAACGGCCGTTAAAGTGCCCGTGTAACAGGGGTATAAGACAGAGAAGCAGGATCAACGACACAACAAACTACAGCGCGCGCCAGGCTCCTCTCCCGCGTGTTCTGCACCAGTGGCGCGTCCGGCGGCGTGCACGGCGCGTATAAATTCGCTACCCAACACAAGGCGTGATGGTCGGTGACGACATTGAATTGCCTGCCATATAGGTAAGGGCGAATTTTTGCTGTAGCCCAAACGATGGCGAGGCATTCCTTTTCGGTGGTAGAATAATTGCCTTCCGCTTTTGACAACGACCGGCTAGCGTAAGCGATCGCGTGTTCATGTCCATCTTTTCTCTGGACTAGGACGGCACCGAGGCCTAGGCTACTAGCGTCAGTGTCGTTTTCGGTATCGGTGTGCTCGTCGAAGTGCGCAAGTACGGGTGGCGACTGCATGCGTCGTTTGAGTTTTTGAAATGCGTCGGCCTGCGGCGTTTCCCACTTCAACTCGACGTCACATTTAGTTAGCGTTGTCAGTGGCTCAGCGATGCGTGAAAAGTCCTTGACAAATCGCCTGTAGTAGGCATACATGCCAAGAAATCTACGCACTGCCTTCTTGTCGATGGGCTGCGGGAACTTTGCGATGGCAGCTGTCTTCTGCGGGTCGGGGCGGACTCCAGACTTGCTGATGACGTGGCCTAGGAATAGAAGCGCATTGTAAGCGACGCGGCACTTTTCTGGCTTCAGAGTGAGCCCTGATGACTTGATGGCCTCGAGTACTGTTGCAAGCCGCCTAAGGTGATCTTCGAAATTTCCGGCGAAGACAACGACGTCATCCAAGTAAACGAAACAGGTCTGCCACTTCAATCCTGTTAAACCCGCATTCATCACGCGCTGGTACGTTGCAGGCGCCGAGCACAGTCCAAATGGCATAACCTTGAACTCGTAGAGGCCCTCTGGGGTATGACGGCAGCCTTTTCGCGATCTCTTTCGACGACTTCTGTTTGCCAGTAGCCAGACTTGAGGTCCATCGACGAGAAGTATTTAGCGTTGCAGAGCCGATCCAATGCGTCGTCTATCCGTGGGAGGGGGTATACGTCCTTCTTCGTGATCTTGTTTAGACGACGATAATCGACGCAGAAACGTAGGGTTCCGTCCTTTTTCTTTGCCAGGACAACAGGGGATGCCCACGGGCTTTTCGACGGCTGGATGATGTCGTCGCGCAGCATTTCGTCGACTTGGGGCGCTATAACGTAAAACTATTCCACACTTTTCTATTCCAATTCTGTAATCGATCCTCCGCGATTGGTCAAAAAGTTTGTTGACCACCCCCACCTTACCTGCCTGTCATGCGACGTCACGAAAACCTCGATAGCTCCCCATCTGACATGACGTGTACACACTGATTATGCACGATTTGACCGAAAAAAAGAAAACTGGTTATTTCTGATTACACGCCTTTTCGCCATTAGCCTCCGGATATTGGTCAAAAGTTTTCGGGCTGCATCCACTTCACCTGCCTGTCACTCGACGTCACAAAACCACAAAATCTAACGCGTGAAAGTGACATGTACGCATTAAAGATGCATTAATATGCCGAACGAAACTGCACTTTCTTCTGAATAGCCGCAGGCTGCCCCGTTCCGAAAAGAATAAAATATGGCTGCCGCCGATCGCTCAGGTGCTGGGTACTCGCATCAGCCTGAGAGCATGGGTTTACTTGCTTATAATAAATGTTTCTGCGCGACCGTGTAACGTTTTCGAGCACTTTTAGCACACTTAAGACCTCATTCTGCATACTATTCTTTGCTGAGGATCCATTTTAGCGTCATTCTCAAGTTTCCGTTGCATGCCGCCGCGATTTTCGACGAGCCACCGCAAGCTAAGTAAGGGAAAGCGGACGAATCGCAGACGCCGGCACTATCTTCTTCATCCGGTGATCGACTATCAGTGCTGTGGCTCGGCCCTATCACATCTCTCTCCACTTGAGCGTGCTCGTCGCCTCTTTTCACCCAATTAGAAAAGACAAGCCGCTCAGTGTAGGCAATGTTATTCGTTTTTCAAGCAAACAAAAGTGCCCTCCTATAAACGAGGGGTGCGTTTAAGTGGCCTGTCCAGACAACCCTGCGGGTTACCGCCCGATGCTTGCGTCGACGGTTACGCACATTTGACGTCACGAGATTGGAATAAAAACATATTGGAATAGATTTACGTTATGGGGCCCTTGTTCTCTTATAGCTTCACGTTCTCGCAGCGAAACTCGATAAGGGCTCTGGCGGAGTGGTCGAGCGCACTCCTCGGTCATTATGCGATGCTTGGCGACTGGTGTTTGTCGAATCCGCGATGACGTCGAAAAGCAGCCTTTGTATCGTCGGAGCACACTTCTGAGCTGCTGTTGCTTAATCACGGGGAGACCTGGATTAATGTCGTACTCTTGCTCGGGAACCATGGTCGTCGGGGTAGATGCGGCGGAATCCGAGAGAACAAATGCATTACTGGTTTACAGAATTTCCTCGATGTACGCGATCGTCGTGCCCTTGTTGATGTGCTTGAACTCCTGGCTGAAGTTTGTCTGCAACACTTTCGGGTTTCCTCCATGCGGTCGAGAGATCCCTCTTGCGACGCAAATTTCACGGTCTAGCAGTAGGCGTTGGTCACCCTCGATGACGCCTTCTACGTCGGCACGTGTTTTGGTGCCGACGGAAATGACAATGCTGGAGCGAGGCGGGATGCTAACTTGACTTTCGGGCACGCTTAAGGGATGGTGACTACAAGGGCTCTCCGGCGGTATCGCTCGATCTTCCGACAGCGTTATCAACTTCGACTTCAGATCGATGATTGCGCCATATTGGTTGAGGAAGTCCATGCCGAGAATGACGTCCCGTGAACACTGTTGGAGGATAACGAAGGTGGCAGGGTAAGTCCGGTCATGAATGGTTATTCTTGCCGTGCAGATCCCAGTCGGCGTGATGAGGTGTCCTCCAGCGGTTCGAATCTGAGGGCCTTCCCATGCGGTCTTAACTTTCTTCAACTGGGCGGCGATGTGTCCACTCATTACGGAGTAGTCGGCCCCTGTGTCGACTAAGGCAGTGACTGCGTGGCCGTTGAGAAGCACGTCGAGGTCGGTTGTTCTTTGTCTGGCGTTGCAGTTGGGTCTTGGCGTCGGATCACGGCTGCGTCGTGTTGAACTGAAGCTGGAACGTTGCGTCGTCAAGTCGTCTTTCGTCGGTGTAGTCTTGGCTTCCCGACTTCTTCGGGACGGCGGCGTGTCGTCATTAGGTCGTCGAGATGGTCTCTTCGTCGTCTTCGTCGGCGGCGGAGGATCTTCGTCAGTTCGACGAACAGCAACCGCACCTCCATCGGTTGCTGCTTTTAGTTTTCCGGATATGGGCTCGCAGAGCGGCCCCGGGCTGGGCCGGTGTACGGTCGGCGCTGCGGCGACAGGTAGCGGCCTGGTGACGGCGAACGGGACGGTCGTCGAGGGCTCCACTGAGTGGCGGCGAGGTAGTCGGCGATGTCACGTGGGCGCTCTCCAAGCTGTGGACGCGGCGCGTTGACGGCGAAACCTCGCAGTCCCATCTCTCGGTACGGGCATCGTTGGTAGACGTGACCTGCTTCTCCGCAGTGGTAGCATAGCGGGCGGTGGTCAGGAGCACGCCAAACGTCTGTCTTCCTCGGGTAGCTGCGCTGGGCGACGGGTGGGCGTGCTGGCGGCGGCGGTGGTGGTCGACGGAATTGCGGCGTTACGGGGTCCTGGCGCGGTCGTGGAAGGGGACCTTGACGGCGGGCGACGGCGGCGTAGCTCATCGCTTGCGGCTGAGGCTGCGGCGGTTCTGGTTGCACTTGAGGAACTCCAAGCGATCGGTGCACCTCTTCTTTTACGATGTCGGCGATCGAGGCCACTTGAGGCTGCGACGAAGGCAAGACCCTCCGCAGTTCCTCGCGCACAATGGCCCTGATGGTCTCGCGCAGATCGTCCGTGGCCAGCGATTGAATTCCTGCGTAGTGGGTAGAGCCTGTACGGCGGTTGAATTGCCGGTTCCGCATTTCGAGTGTTTTCTCGATGTTCGTCGCCTCAGAAAGAAACTCTTCGACGGTCTTCGGTGGGCTTCTTACCATCCCGGCGAAAAGTTCCTCCTTTACCCCACGCATCAGTAGGCGGACTTTCTTCTCCTCGGCCATATCCGGGTCGGCGTGGCGGAACAAACGGCTCATTTCTTCCGTAAAAATGGCAACGTTCTCGTTTGGTAGCTGCACTCGGGCGTCCAGCATAGCTTCAGCCCTTTCCTTGCGCACGACGCTTGTAAAGGTGCGTAGGAAGCCGCTACGGAACAGGTCCCACGTTGTCAAGGTCGATTCCCTGTTCTCAAACCAAGTTCTGGCGATGTCTTCTAAGGCGAAGTAGACATGCCGCAGCTTCTCGTCGGAGTCCCAGTTGTTGAATGTTGCGATTCGTTCGTAGGTCTCCAGCCATGATTCCGGGTCTTCAGTCGCTGCTCCATGGAAGGTTGGTGGGTCCCGAGGTTGTTGTAGGATAACAGGGGACGCCGGGGCAGCCATTGGCGTTGTCTTGACCACGATCTTCTTTGTCGTCTCAGGTAGAAGTCCGTGCTCTGGGGGCAGTCTTTGCAGTCTGCGGCTAGCACGCTGGTCTTCGGCGATGTTGGTTCTGTCCTCGGGCTTCGGGCTTGGGTCGCGACTTTGCGGGGCGTTCGGTACATGAACGCACAAGCACCTCCACCAGATGTCACGTGGTGGTGACGTTGAATAAGACAGTAGCAATACTGTGAACAAGAAAACTAACTTTTATTGGGCGAACCTGTGCCCACAAAACAGGCTACACTTATAGCGCAACGATAGCGGCGAACACGCTCGGCGATCGTCGAAAATCTGATCAGCGGGTCAAGCGCGTAGGCTTTTATAGATCAGTCATCGAATGTTCCAGATTAACTGATGGGACCCGCGTGTCTTCCACAAAGTTCTACACCATTCGTGTCACGCGATGAAATCTGATAACACAAGGTTCGGCGACAACAGACACGCGGATAGAAGCGTCGATAACTTTCCAGAAACGTCGGATACATGCAGGCGCGTCCCTCGCTCTGCGATTACAGTTGTTAAGCGGCGAAACGTGGTTGCCCGATAAAGATAAGTACACGTGTCAATATGACCTCTCTAAAAATTATATTAATCAGTGAACAAGCATAACGCATGCGTGTAGTCCTGTGGTGATATCTTGTACACCTTCGCGTGATATAACATGTATAAATATCTACGCAATTATGTGGCAAAAAGAAAAAAGTGGCGTTAGGTTCAAGGAAGTAGGTATAGCAACGTAACACATCTTAATGGAATGCGAAGGCACAAGTTTGATGGGCCAGAAAGATATTTGCAGTGTTTGAATATACAGTGACAAGACAATAGCCTGCAAATGCGGATGAATGCAGCACACGAAGGTCTTGTTACTGAGCTTTTGTAATTAAACTAATTACACATCTTTGCTAGCAGCACCACGAGGCCCACATGCAGAGCCTGCGGCACCTGGGAGTAGATGTGGTGCGAATGCGGGAAGTGCAGTCGCAGCGCCTCGAAGTGCAGTCGCAGCGCCTCGAAGTGCAGTCGCAGCGCCTCGAAGTGCAGTCGCAGCGCCTCGAAGTGCAGTCGCAGCGCCTCGAAGTGCAGTCGCAGCGCCTCGAAGTGGCGCGTCGGTCGCGCGAGACCAACGAGCGCCTGCTTCAGCTGCTGCTGGCTGCACTGGGGCATGGTGGCAGCCAAGCCCCTCCCCCCTCTCAGGCCCCACATAATTAAAGAAAGCAAAGGTAGCATAGACAAAGAATTTGTAACTTATCTTAAAATTTGCTGATATATTTATGATGCGAAGGGCAAATATTGCTAGTTTGCAAATAAATAATTGCTGAAGTCACCCTTTAATGCAACCATAAGTAGCATAGCCATTGCAGCATAAATTTTTTCTCCAAGGTTTACTTCAGCAATAAGAGCGTGCACACCATCAGGCTCACCTGCAAAAGTGCCAGTAGGCCTGGTGTGTGCGGGCATTTCGACTGTGGCACTGCAATTTTGAGGTGCCTAGTTATTGTCATGTCAATTTAAGCATGACGCCACACTGCAAGTGTTCTACAATTTATTCCTTGTCATCAAATGGTGAAATTTTCAGGCCTTAATATAATGTCGAAAGCAACCTGTCAATATACACAGCAAAAAAAGAAAAAAAAAGGTTAGGAAAATTTCTTGCCTATGCTCTTTCTTTTCATTTTTAATGTTTGTTTTTTGTCTGTTGCATATTTGTTTGTGTCACTACGTACTGAGCTGGAATGTATCTTTTCTTGCACATCTGTCTCATTATCAAACCTTTTGTTGTCATTCAGTAATCTTTCAGGTTGTGATACATGGTATGTTTAGCCCTTGTGGTGCAATTTGTGTGCAATATTTATGCAGTTTGTCTTACTGAATATCAAGGTATAATGTTATGGCTCTTTCAGTTTCAGAGCGCCACAACAGCATGTTCCTTTCACATGTAGTGATGTACCTATACATTTCACTGTGATAAATATTCGGTTGGCGTGTGATTTAAGCACCTGCTCATTTCTGTTTCTGGTGCAGTTTAAGCCATTTGTTACTACTGTGTACTTGTGCAGCGCACAACAGTTTTCTTAAGCCATGCATTCCGTTACCTGTGATATATTATGATGCAAGAACAATGTGATCCAATATTTATTCCAACGTGTCTGTGATATGTTGCATGATGTCTCTACTACTGAGTACTCATGATTCGGACACTTCTTCAATGTAGAGACTGTCGCATGTGATGTGTACATAAAGAAGTGTATGTTGAAGGCTGAAATACAGAAAGGTACAGTTTTCCTCTAGTACTTTTATTTACACATCGCAACCACATCTCTAGTGCTAGCTTGCACTGTACAAATATTACTGTATAACATTGCTGAGTTCTGCTATATAGAAGTGAGGTCACTTTGTTGACATCTATCAACTGCTCGTGCGTGGACACACTTCGCGGGAGCCACAGCGTTTGACATGTCGGATGACCAGTTGGACGGCATTTTCGTCACTCGATAGGAACTTTGCCATTGTTGCGAGACAAAATGGTGGAGGACCTAGACGCTGCGCCTGCAACAGCACGTTCCATGGAACGGAAGGTGTGACGTGCAGTGGACATCTTGGCTTTTGTGAGCTTCTCTGTGCTAGTAGAAAGTGAGGAGACAGCCGCTTATGTCCATCAACGCGTAAGGGGATACGAGTAAGAAGAAAAATTCTGCAGGCTACTTGCATCTAGATGACGACAGCAGCAACAAGCAAATTGTGGCAGACATTTCGAAAATGCACTTATCTTTAGCTTGGTTTCAATCTCATATATCACCACTGAAGATACTGTTTCACTTACTATAAATGCAGGCTTTACATAACCCTTCACTACACAGCTTTTATGTACCCACCATGGTTGCTCAGTGGCTATGGTGTTACGCTGCAGAGCACGAGGTCGCGGGATCGAATCCCGGCCACGGCGGCCGCATTTTGATAGGGGCGAAATGCGAAAAACACTTAGGTGCACGTCAAAGAACCCCAGGTGGTCGAAATTTCCGGAGCCCTCCACTACGGCGTGCCTCATAATCAGAAAGTGGTTTTGGCACGTAAAACCTCATAATCTAAATTTTTAACATTTTTACATTTCTCAACAAATCATGAATGCTTTGCATTACGCAGACATCAACTACAACTCAGCACGGGAAATGTATCTGCAATTTCACAGCATGAAATGCACAATGCAATTATTTAAAACTGTGTGCATGCACTTCACGATGCTGACGCTGCTGTTGACGTCGCAGCTGCAGCCGCACACTCCTCAGATAACGCATGTGCTACGCACGGGTTGTGCCAAACATGCCAATCACATTGTCGCGAACAGCCCGCCCTCTCAAGTAGTGCATTCTAGACCCCGCGTTTCGGGGCAGACTGTGTGGCATGGGGTCGCCGTTATTGTCAAGCTCACTACTACTGCCGCTGCTGCGGTCGTCATCGCTGTCATCGCCTGATTCTATGTCGCCTTCAGAAAGGCGAAGGTTGTGCAACACAGCACATGCCGCGACATTGTTGGCTGCACGTTCCGGCTCGTAGGAGAGGGTGCGATATCGCCGAAGACAGCGGAAACGGCTCTTTAAGAGCCCAATGCACCTCTCCACTACGGAACGCATGGCGGCATGTGCTGTATTGTACTGCCCCTCGGCTGTGCGCACTGGAGGACAGCCAGGAACCGGGGTCAGGAGCCACGGCTCCAAGGGGTAGCCACTGTCACCTGCACAAAGATGGAAGTAGTACACTGAGTACTCCGCTGTCGAGAGGCAAGTTGTCAACTGAGGGAAGCTACAGCATCATTCAACAAATGTAGACTTCAGGGTTGCAAGTCCCAAGTAAAAGCATGAGTTGAGCATGTCGATACCCGACACAAACTCTTAACCAACATACAAGTGCACTCCTCGGTGCCTGCCACAAACAAGAAATCAACACTTGTTGGTGCTATCAATGACAGAAGTAGCAGTAGCACTAATGTGTGTTCATTTCTTCTGCTTATGGCAGGCACTGGGTGCAGTCAGCACTAATACGTGTTGCTTTCGTCAGCTCCTCGCAAGACACATAACGTGCTTGTAACTTAACACTTCGAAAATTGCCAATGGTGGCAGTCAATGTCTTCATTTTCTTTTTTTTTTACTCCGGACTTACTCATGTTCTTGTGGTTTGGTTGAAAGTTTGGGTTGGAGCGGACACGGCCTTCTACGCTGCTGAAGCGTGACTGCGCAAAAAAAAAGTTTTTTCTCACCGAGGAGGTATTCCCCGGGATTCACGATGCGCCAAGCTTGGAACCGCCGGCGCAACCATGCACTGTAAGCAAAAATTAGCCGAGATGGAAGTTTTATCAGCTTATCAGCCCCAATACCTCCCATGCCCCAAGCATTTACTCCGTCATAGCGGAGTGAAGACTGCATATGTCTTCAAATATACTCCGATAGGATAGGAACGGAGTATAAAAACGACATGACGAGATTATACCCCGCACGGAGTTTCAGGTCACGTGGTTGGAAACTCCCCACGGAGTTAATAGCGACGGGCGTGCGTGTGTCAGCGCGCGTCCGTGTGAAGCTTCCGAAGCTCCAGTGCCTTCGCTGGTTATTTCATATGATAATTTGCTGAGAGAACGAATCATCAGTGCACCGAGCAGCTGCAACGACCGATTAGTGTTTTGTGTAAACGTGTCAAGGTTATTTGCACTCACTGCTCAAACGCGCTGGACGTCTTCCCTGGGTTGTATATATATGCTTGAAAACCCGTGATAATATTTTCGATGTCCAAGAAAACGCCAATGCGACAAGATGTCGTGCGCCTGTGCAAGGCATGTTTTGGCTGTGTACAGCCGCTCAATCTACGAAATCGCGCCGTTTGTGCATTGGACGCAAAACAAGTCGTGGTATGCAACTGTCGGCAGCAGTTCACAAACTCACGGGCAAATTGCAGCAGAAAGTGCGACTTCTCCGTCACAGCGACGTTTACTAATCGAAACAGACGACGAAATGTATCACGCCGCCTCCTCGTTGCGTCGTCTGCAGCCGTCGCTGCCGCTTCCCTGGCAATCCTATTGCAAAACCCGGTACCCAGTGTCCAATGCAACCCCGGAACCACGGCCCAGCGTCGCGCGCTGCATGCTGGGGCGTTGGTCAAGCGCGTACCGGTGCGAAAAAGAGCTCTAGCGCGTTAAATACGTGGTGCCCGGAAACGTATATATGTTTTTGATTACAGAAAGAAATAGAAAGCGTATTAGTGAAAAAAAGGGGGGGGGCACAAATCAGGATTCGATCGTCGGACCTAGGGAACCTGAGCCCGGTGGTTTACCACTACGCCACGCCTACAGATGGGAAGTGGGGGGGGTGGGGGGTGGGGGTGGGGGCTTAGGCATAATTTAATATATTTTAGTTTAGCAGAGAAAGGTCTCGCACAGACAGTAGATGCGCTATCGCCCACACAGTAAAATAATTTACACCCTTGATGGTGAGAATTGCGAATCATAACACCCTTGAAGGGTGTTTTCATTCAAGAAACATCCCATCATCATGACTTTTTGCGAAGCATAGGGAAGTTCTAGATGCCATAACACCCTTTTACCCACCGAAAGGGTGCACTGACTAAGAATATTGGGGGTGGGTGCAAGGGTGTTTTTGTTTGTTTATATCACATTCACAAACATACAATTGCACGAAGAGACGGCGTGTCCCACGGCACTGAAAACCAGTGGTGGATCCAGAAATGGGCCCTGCCTTACCCCAAGCCCTTCCCCCCCGAGACATGTCGGGCTTTCAAAGCCGACAAAACTCCTGAAGAGAGTCCCCCTCCGTTTCACTGTCTGTTTTGATAAGCCATTTTAAATATGTCCTGGGAAAAACCTGTTGCTGAAGCACTACTATCTATTATGTCACAGTGTTCTAGGTGGCACACAGTTCCTAAATGTCGTCACGCACAAATTCCGCGGAATCCAAAAGCGCGCACCTACTTTTTCTAGTATTGAATACTTAACCAAAAGAAAAATGTTCAAAATGTTTTCAGCAAGGCATAACTAGTGCAGCTCCTGCTTTTGGGACGTCAGGAATCTAGCAAAATGAATAGGCCACGTGACAGCATGCAGCTGGACGCGCCACAATTGCTCTAAAGCAGTGCGGTCGTCTAGGTTTCTTTCAAGCATGACAAAACAGGCAGAAAAAGGTGCGATGAACCATACGCGGACAAAAGATACGCCGATTCGAGAAGCTTTGACCCCACCTGACCTTCTTTCGCCGAATCAATAACCCCAATTCGTTCTGCTTCTCTCAAGTTTATAAACAAGGTAGGTTCGTTGGCAAACTTGAGCCTTCTCACCCACCACAATGCTTTGCTCAAGGAGCATCTGCAGAAAGAGCCGTGCAAAACGCTCATGGCTTCGCGTCTGCGTCAATTTACGAAGCTGGCTGTACAAAAAGAAACTATTAAGTTTGTAGTTGTATAGTAAAGTTAGTTAGTTAATTCGGGTTTAATGGCGCAAAAGCGACTAAGGCCATGCTGCGCCAGCCACAAGATATTAAGAATTCAGATGTTAAAGCAGTGGAAGCTGTGTTACCTTAGTCTGTGTAAAAAACCGGTTTCTTCTAGAAAGCTGAACAAGTCAGCGAAGGGCACTAGCGGTTCGTCTCCGAGTATTGATGCGGGGTGTAAAGGTATGTGTAAGTTGTAAAGATTCTGTAAAAGCCTTTGTCTCTGTGTTTCAATATTTCGACATGTCATTATAATGTGCATTATGGTGAGTGGTTCATGGCACTTCTCGCAAGTTGGCGGGTTTTCGTTTTTAAGTAGAAAATTGTGTGTCAGGTGTGTGTGTCCGATTCGGAGTCTACATAGGATCACCTCATAGAAGCGTTGCTGGTGACAGCACGACTTCCATTCTCTAAGCTGGGGTTTTATTGTGTGTAACTTGTTATTTGTGCAAGAGTCCCATTCTAGTTGCCAGTTTAATGTCAGGGCCTTATGAATAGCTCGGATACTGTCTTTGTATGGAAGTGTTGTTTGCGTTGTACTTTTGTGTGCTGCCATGAACGCGCATCTATCTGCTGCTTCATTCCCTGGTATCCCGACATGGCTTGGGACCCAGCAGAATCGTATGGTTCTTCCATATTCGTTATAGGCCAACATGTTTAGGATATCACCAAGTAGGGGTTCGGACGCGGAGTTAACGTTCAGAGCTCTGAGTGCGCTTAACGAATCGGTATATATGATAGCATTCGTCTGCTTGTCACTGGTAATTTTTTTTACTGCCGTCCATATTGCGAAAACTTCGGCGGTAAACACTGAAGAAAAATTATTTATCCGAATGCTATTTTGCCAATTTTTCGTAATTATTCCGACACCTACGTATTCTTGTGTTTTGGAGCCGTCGGTGTAAAATTCCGTGTAATGTTTATATTTTTCTTGTATAGCTCGGAACTCTTGTATTATGTGTTCTTGGGGAATGTCTTTTTTCTTCAGATGTGTTAGTGTCCAGTCACATAGCTGTGAAAAGTTGTACCATGGTGGCAATCTTGGTGGCCTTTCAGCAACCTGCTGGGCCTCGTGAGGAACATCATAAGCCTGACAGTATTCTTCGTATCGTAAGATTAGTGGTCGAATCATGTTCGGTTTGCTTGTGTAGTGTGTCCTTGATTTGCACTGTGTAACGATGTTGTGGCATATATGTTGTGGTGATGATCGGATTCGTAGTACATAGGAAAGTGTAAGTAGTGCTCTGCGTTGCTGTAAGGACGGCTCATTGCAGTCAACGTATAAACTTCGGACAGGCGATGTTCTGTAGGCGCCGCTTGCCAGTCGTAGGCCGAGATTATGAACTGGATCCAGTCGCTTGATGTATGACGGCCTGGCTGCACCATAAACTACACTACCGTAGTCGAGGATGCTACGTACGAGGGACCGGTATATACGTAGTAGGCAAGTTCGGTCAGATCCCCAGTGCTTGTGGGATAGCACCTTGAGGATATTTAATGCTTTATTTGCTTTAATTTTAGTTGTGCTAATGTGGGTCAGGAAGTTCAGCTTTGTGTCAAATGTAACGCCTAAAAATTTGTAGTCTTCTTTGACCGGCAAGGTTGTACCATGCAATGTGAGGACTGGATTGACGTGTAACCCTCGTTTCTGGGAGAAGAGAACTGCAACAGTTTTGTCTGTTGAAAACCGGAATCCACTATTATCAGCCCATTGTGTAAGGTTATTTATGGTTATTTGTAGTTGTCTTTCGCAAGTGGGTAGATTTGAGGCACGGCAAGCCACTTGCAAATCGTCGACATATATCGAGTGCATCACCGAGGATGGTATGATCTTATTAACAGAGTTCATTTTGATTATGAAGAGTGTCGTGCTCAGAATACAACCTTGTGGAACGCCATTTTCCTGTGTAAATGTGCGTGAAAGTATTGTGCCGAGACGCACCTGAAATGTTCTATTTGCCATAAAATCAGATAGACAGTTTAGCATTCTACCACGTACTCCCAAGTCAGCCAGGTCTCTTAAAATTCCATACCGCCACGTGGTATCATACGCTTTCTCTAGATCGAAAAATACTGTGAGACAGTGTTGTTTGTGTAGAAACGCGTAACGTATTTCATGTTCTAGTCGTACGAGGTGGTCAGTTGTCGAGCAGCCCTTTCTGTATCCGCACTGGTGCGTGTCTATCAGGTTCCGTGATTCAAGGATGAATGTGAGCCTTATGTTTATGATACTCTCGTAGGATTTGGCTAGACAGCTTGTTAAGGCAATGGGCCTGTAGCTGCTTGCGGACGTTGCGGGTTTACCTGGTTTCAAAAAAGGCACTATTACTGCATTTTTCCAGTCTGTAGGCATTACTCCAGATTCCCAGATCTTGTTGAAAAATTTAAGAAGTGTTTCTGCTGATGCTTGAGATAGGTGTGCCAACATTGTGTAATGCACACGGTCAAGACCTGTTGCTGTTTTTTTACCGGCAGAGAGAACCCTGTTCAGTTCTTGTATTGTCAGGAATTTATTGTAAGGTTCCTTTGAAGCCCCAGTGGTGGGCAGTCTCTGTTTCTCCGCCGATTCTTTATATTTTAAGAATGAATTTGAGTAGTGTGCTGAGCTGGAGATGTTGTAAAAGTGTTCACCTAATGAGTTGGCCTGGTCCTGCAGTGTTGTTTGTGTGCCTGGACATGTCAGTAGTGGTATTGTGTATGACGTGTACTCTCCTTTAAATTTCCTTACCTGGTCCCACATTCGTTTTGACGTGACCATATTATTAATGGAAGATACATATTTTCGCCATGACGATTTCTCTGCCTGCCTACGAATAAATCGTGCTTTGGCTTTGGCCTGTTTGAAATTTAAAAGATTGTTATAAGTGGGGTACCGACGTAGGATTCCCCAGGCCTTATTTTGTTTCTTTTTGGCTTCGGTACACTCGTTCGTCCACCAGGGATTTAAGCTTTTGTGTACAATACCGGATGACTGGGGTATTGCCTTTTCTGCTGCGGAGATAATTACCTCAGTGATTTTTTTGTTGAGTTCATCAATGCTTAGTTCTTGGGAAAAGACGACTTCCAGTTTCGCGTTTTCCGTAAAAGTCGGCCAGTCAGCGAGCTGTAATTTCCACTGGCGTGGCCTAGTGACTATGGTTGGTGGTGATGATAAAAATTTGATGATTGCGGGCAAGTGATCACTGCCATAAGACTTGTCGATGGTTTCCCATTTAAGATCATTAAAAAGAGACGGTGAGCAAAACGCTAAATCTAAACAACTAAAAGTGCGGGAAGTCGGTGAAAAGTATGTCGGTGCACCTGAATTTAAAAGGCAGATACCATTTGATAGAATAAAACCCTCAACCATTTGCCCTCTTTGGTCAGTTTTGGTGCTGCCCCAAAGAGTACCGTGAGCATTAAAATCCCCCACTAAAACAAATGGCTCCGGTAATTGACCCGTTATATTTTCCAAGTGTTTAGTGGTAAAATGGGTGTGGGGTGGGATATACAGGGAGCAAATGGTGATGGTTTTGTGAGTTATGACAGTGACCGCAACGGCTTCTATGTGACTGGTAATCGGAACTTCTCTGACTGCAATACCGCCCTGCACAAGAATGGCTACACCACCCGAAAGCCGGTTCATCTGAGTACGGTCGCGCCGTACAACAGTGAAGCCTTTTAATATATGTTTGTGTTTTTCACCTAGGTTTGTTTCCTGTAGACATAAGGCCACAGGAGAGAAGTTAAATAACAGGTCTTTAATGTCACCTAAGTTATGTAAAAGACCTCGACAATTCCAGTGAATAATAAAAGCCATTATGGAATTGAAGGGTAAAAAATGGCTTTAAAAGTTGAATAGGAGATAAAAAAGATATTAGGTGACTTAGATCTGAAGAAGGGTGATACAAAGGAGCGATAACCTTCAGGTTATCGCCTTATTGAGAGTAGTTATTGGGAGTTTGTCCCTCTTTAAGCGCTCCAGAGAGCGCTTGTCCTTGGGTGTCGATGACACCGAGGTTTTTACGTCGACCTCCATCGCTCTCTCTGAGGCGCTGGAGGACCGAGAGTTAGGCGCCGAGACACGTGCCTCGGGCCTTGGGGTTCGTTTGATTTTGGGGCCCCGCGGGGCTGGTGTCTGCAGGGCCGTCGAAGAGGGTGGAGCAGTACTGACTGCTTCCACCACGGGGGCGGTAGGAGTCACTGCGGCACCACTGCGCGTGGGCTCGGAGGACTCTGCAGGCCTCTGTGACGCTGCCCCCGCCTGCGTCACTTCGGCATAACTTCGTCGGGGAAGGTACGAAAGTCTTTTTCTGGCTTCGAAGAACGAGATTTTTTCTTTAACAGTTAGTGCAATGACTTCTTTTTCTTTTTTCCAGCAAGGGCAGGACCGCGAATAAGCTGGGTGATCTCCCTTGCAGTTAACACAATGTGGCGAAGAAGTGCAATTCTCTGATTGGTGGTCGTTGGAGCTGCATTTAGCACAAGTTGTTTGTCCTCGGCATGCATGTGAGGCATGTCCAAATCTTTGGCACTTAAAACACCGTCTGGGATTCGGGATATACGGTCTCACATTGACTTTGACATAACCTGCATCGAGTGAAGTAGGCAATACGCTTGTTCCGAAGGTGAGTATAACATGTTTGGTGGGGATTTCTTGATCGTTTCTTCTGATTACTATTCTTTGTACTTTGGTGACATTTTGTTCCTGGAAACCTTCCAGCAGTTCCTCGTCGCTTAAACCAATGAAGTCTTCTTCAGATATTACTCCCCTGCTTGTATTAAGTGTTCTGTGGGCTGAAACAGTCACTGTCGCTTCGCCAATACTGGTAAGTTCAGAGAGCTTATCTGCTTGATCTTTGTTATTCAGTTCTAGGAGGAGGTCCCCGCTAGACATTTTGGATGCTTTGTATGTTGGTCCGATTTTGTCTTTCAGACACTTCGCTACCAGGAAAGGAGAGAGTTTCCTTACCGGAATGTTGCTTTCACTATGCACTACATAGTACTTTGGAAATGTTGGGGCGTTGCTTTGAAAGGAAAATTGAAATGGCACTTCGGTGCGGCATCTCTTCAGACGCCGATCATAAACAACAGAGGCTTGCGCTGCCATAGGAAAATGTGTATGTTCGGCAACAGCGCCGACCGCCCACCACGGAGCCCAACGAGGGGACGCGGCACAGCTTGTGTACAAGCCTGCACGACGCCAGCCGTACGCCATCACTATAACCCAATATGGTCTACCCAAGGTAGGATATCCACACAAGGTTAACCCTTGCCGCCGTGGAGAAAGGAAGTAAATGGAAGAGAGAAGAAGACAGGAAGGGTAAAAAAGTGAGAGATAAAGATGAAGGTTTGAGGAGAGAGAGATAGGAAGAGGCGACTACCGATTTCCCCCGGGTGGGTCAGTCCGGGGGTGCCGTCTACGTGAAGCCGAGGCCAAAGGGGTGTGTTGCCGCCGCCGAGGGGCCGTAAAGGTCCAAACACCCGGCATTGGCTCAACCCCCAGGATCCCCTTTTCCCCGGACACGGCTAAGCCGCGCACGGCTACGCGCGGGAGGGTCCAGCCCCCGTGTGCTCGGGTCCGTGGTGTCGCAACGCACCAAACGCCTGCTGACGCAGACGCCCCTGCGGGGTGTATAGTAAAGGAACGTTCTACTGGCTTACAAACAGCTGCCTGAACGGAGTGCTCAAAAAGAAAGGGAGAATAATCTAAGAAAGTATAGAGAACTAACGTACAACTTGCGATGCATAAAGTATTTACAACACCGACTAACAACGGTATTTACTGAAATATTTCCCCTCCCAAATTGGAGACAGTATTATTGCATGCATGAATAGGATATCAAGTCAATCATTGTAGATATAACGAGATTCCAGAAATTGGCGGGGCATTTGCAGACCAATCTTTGTTCACGGAACAGTGGTGAGGCATTTTTCAAGTGTGCGCGCTACTGCCCACCTGCCAAGTACGTTCGCGATGTCTTGGCATATGTAGACCTGCGCGAGACGGGTAGGACAGGTGCACATGCTGAATACGGGAAAGAAATACTTTGCAGAATGAAATTGAATTTTGTCAAAACACCAGAGCTCTGGATTGCAGGTTACAGCGTGCACAGGGGCGCTCTGCCAGATTTTAAAGCGAAGCTTTCTATGCCTCCTCCCTCACTTTTTCCAATTCTGCTGCTGCTGCTGTCACTGGCTTGCCAGCCGCGTCGGTGGGTGGTTTGAGAGCGTGCATAATGAACATGAGAGGGACGCGGGGAAGGCGTGTGCGAGTCCTTTTAGCGAGAACTTCGTGGGCATCGCTACAATACTCTTTGGACCTCTTTGGCCGTCACAATGCCCACTGAAACACCCTGGCCATCGACACAATGCCCTCTGGAAGACTAATTACGCGTTAGCCCCCTTCTGCCCACCCCCACCCACCGCAAAAGTAGTGCAGAAGGTGCAGCACTTACTTTTTTGTACTCACATGCAACAGCGCAGAGGAGAGACAGTATGGTACTAAGGGGAGACAAGAGAATGCTTAAAGCCAACACCCAGACGAAATGTCATCACAGTTCCCACACTTTGCCAGGAAATTGTTGTTGTCATACAATAGCCTTTACCACAGCTGCACCCTCGCCGAGCAAAGGGGTTCGGCGATGGTATAGGCACAGCTATTGAATGGGAACAATACTAAATTGCTCAGCTCGTGGTAGTTTGAGGGCGAGCGTAGTTGGGTCGAAAATGACTTGTCTACCGCATGCACAAAATACCCCGATTTTGAATATATCTTCCACATTACCCGTCAAACTGCTATTATAAGCAACTGCAGTAAGGCAAAGACCGACATCAGGTTATGACAACGACAAATCACGGTGCTGTCCACCAGAGGGGAAATCGTTGTTATATTTGTTCTTTCTTTTGAGCGGTCATAGGCCCCACTAGCTCACCCGCTCATAAAAACAAAGAAAAAAAAAAACCCGAGATCTGGATTCGTTTCGGTTGCACTTTCACGACAGCAGGCAAAGAAAGACTTTTCGTACTTGGAAACTTAAGGTTTTCGTGTAATTCTGCACATGTGAAATTTCGTGGTGTCGCCTATACGTTTAGAAAGCTACTATGCAAGAACTTTTATATCTGCCGTTAATCCAAGCTATTTAAAATTTGAGTGAGCACTCCAGTTCAGAAATATGAGCATTGTGAACTTCTTGAAAATGCCAAATAAAGCTTTTTTTCTCTCTCTGTTTCTCTGTGCATAAAAGAAAAGACAGACTCGCAAGTACCTCTGTATCTTATACAATCAGGAAGGGCCACGTCTCTTTACAAATGAACGTCCAAGCAAACAAACAAAAAAGAAAGCATCGACAAATAAATTCGCTTACACGCAGTTACCAGCCCACCTTTGCCCCATTTGATTTGATATCAGCCCACGTTTCTGGAAATAAATTTCCAGTGAAACTACCCGTAAACACAGAAAACGGCTTAGAGGTAGCGTAAAATAAATAGCTTTGAAAGTAATACACACACATAGTTTAAAAGAATATTTGTTTTTATGCCTTGAAAACGAAACCGAAATTGAAATAACTTCCCCCGACGGGTGTCGCCGCTATCGCCGCTACGTCATTTCCTGCGTCTCGCGGCGGGCCGCCGGGAGCACGTGTGTGTTCTCCGTGACATTCTTGAAGTTGTGAGTAATTAGACTGTTTTTTGCTGCGTTTAGGTTGTACCACCTCGTTGTTTTCGTGTACTTTTGTGCTCATCGACGCGAAGTGAGCGTCCGGAGTGAAGGCGACGCGATTATGCGTGAGAAAGAAGGGCACCAGCGGCCTACGACATCGGTGTTTCTTTGTGACAGTGTGTTTACTACGCCTACGACGGCCGTCATTCGTGGCGAAGGAGAAAACATCTTCCATTCGGCCTGAACAGTGATGAAGTGGACGTTTTGTTTTTCGGCGGAATGCATCGTCAACATGGTCCATCCACTACGTAAACGAAACGGCGTGCCCAGAGTACAGATCGTGACAGCGCTCCGCCTTCAAACCCAGGGCCTTTTGCAAGGCCCTCGGCCTTTTGCAAGGCGCATGAACTGCTCGGGCCTTTTGCAAGGCGCATGAACTGCTCATATAAAAGGTACGTACGTAGCCACGTTCAGCGTCGCGTTTTTTATGGTGCGTCATTGTGGTAGTAATTTTCGCGTAATTTATTTAAAGGGCAGCGCAAGGTGTGTTAATTGTTAAGTGTGTAATTGTTGTTGTTGGTGTGTTAAGGTGTGTTGTTGGTGTGTTGGTGTGCAAGGTGTGTTAATTTTATTTTTGTGGTTGCCGGCTTATTTAGGTAACAGGGTAAGTTTGAAGCACGCATCGCAGAACAACAGTGGCTGACGGTTATGAGGGCGTGGGCGTTGACTTGTATTCCACTGTAGACTATGGCATGGACTATGGTCGAGTGGGCCGAGCGGCGTTCTCTCGGTGAGGCGCCGCGTGTGGAAAAATTTTGCGAGGGCGCTGCGAGCGGACTGGACTGGGGCGGAGACGCGCTTCGCGGCATATTCAACGTAATTTCGCTGCGGGCCCTGAGACCGATTATACTCTTATAATAGTGCTTTGATTAAATTAAATTATGGGGTTTTACGTGCCAAAACCACTTTCTGATTATGAGGCACGCCGTAGTGGAGGACTCCGGAAATTTAGACCACCTGAGGTTCTTTAACGCGCACCTAAATCTAAGTACACTGGTGTTTTCGCATTTCGCCCCCATCGAACTGCGCCCGCCGTGGTCGGGATTCGATCTCGCGACCTCGTGCTCAGCAGCCCAACACCATAGCCACTAAACAACCACGGCGGGTTATAATAGCGCTTTATTTCCACTGCAAATTTATATTGACACTTTTTTGTTACGTATACAAACTTGAGGCATGGGTTGTACAATACGACGTCTTCAATTTTGCTGCCGTTGTCAAGTGCGTCCTCTGCTAGCGAGCGCGCGTTCGTTGGGCGGACGCTGGTGGACGCCCAGTTTCTATCGTAAAAAGTCTGTGCAGTAAAATTTTGTATGGTTTTACTTGCTTTGGTGCGCCCGCGAACCTCGTCGGCCGGTACCAATTGTGGTGCTAGCCAGGTGAACTGCTGTTTTTAACATTCTTTTCCAAACGTAACACGCATTTTTTGCCAGAGAAGCCGCCTATCTGCAACATGAAGCTGCATAAGAAAATTTTATTGATATCGTGTCATTTTACGCACGCGCCTTGTTGGTGGAGTATTGATCAGGGACAATGATCAATGATAACAATATTATGGTGAAATAAACCAGGTTTATTAACTGCGTGGCGCGAAAATATGCAGATGACCAATGCATCTAATGCATTCTAGGTAAATCTAAGAGTACATAGACATATATATCCATGACATATATGTAAGAGAATAATTATCAAATATTGTAACTGCACTGATTGAAAAAGTGAGAACTCCTGACCGGAATAAGCTGTTTCTTTTCAAAGCTGCACCAGCCCTACATGAACCAATCGATTTTCCGAAAAAAGGAATCAAGTCGATTCTTGGAAGTTAATATGAACTACAGTGTAAGCGACAAGATATTGTCTACGTACTCAGACTGAATCCGGGAGACCGGGAGGCATTTACCTAATTAATCTCCGTGGCTTGTCTAGCAATCTCCTTCAACGAGCCAGCAAGCGAAATGATGTAGAAACATATATAGTCTAATCGAATTGTATTTGCTATTCAGATCGTATTCGACTTCAGAATTCACTATTAAAAATTATTGAATAGCCGTTTGCACTCGAATGTAACGAATACCAGCACTTTTGAAGTCTCGAAGGTGATGGACCGATGCAAGTGAGGACCCTTATTCCGAATGACTGCGCTGCTCGGGAGTCGTGGCTGTTGCGCAGAGGCGCGCCAGTTCCTGAGACAATTAACGCACGGGTGCTGATCGGTTCTGCTGAACAAGTTCCTAGCTGTCATTCAATATAAACGCCCCGTATTGGGACAGGCTGTAAGTCTGCTAGCTTGATTCAAGCAAGGAAAAACTTTTTTTTACAGTCTATCATGTCTGCAAGACTGCAACCTATTAAAACTGGGTGCCCAATGTGGTATCACACTTCTTCAAAGAACACAGCAGATATATAAAAATCGCTACGTGTATGTGAGGCATGCCGTTCCTTTAAATGCTTCATTATTGTCCTTGTGATAGTGCACCAGATAACTGAAAGCAGCCGTTTATAATACAGAAGCTACTTAGTTGAGCGGACGTACAATCGGGAACGGCATTATATTTAGGTATGAAATATAAAGAAGCGGCTATTTTGTTGTTTTTTATGAAACGAATTCTCGTGTTTTACGTCTCGCGATACGATTATGAAGTACCCTGTTCAGTTCTCACCACCTGGGGTTCTTTAACGTGCACCTGAACAGAAGAACACGAGCGTTTTCCTATTTCGTTCCCATCGAATTCCGCGACCTGGCTTGGACCCGTGAGCTCGAGTTCAGCAGCGCAACGCCATATCCACTATGCAGCCACTAATTAAGCTACCGCGCCGCTTTTTTTTTTTTACAGCGAAGCTGTTAAGGGCTACTTTCGCCACTAACGTGCCCGCGTGTAGAAAAAAAATCCCGAAGATAGTGCAATGCCGGGCCGACCCGTGGCGGAGGTGCAGTTCGCCATACAGGGGCCAGCATATGCAGCTTCCCTGGTCAACCTTCTTCACAGAGTGGAAGGGCACCGAGTTGCCTTTTGTTGTTTGTTGTTAAGCATGGACTGGACGAGAAATTTCACACGGCTTACAGAGATTACCATATATAATCGCTACCTAAAACTGTTTTCGGCTCCCGAGTGCCGTCCGCAATAAAAAAAACCGTGCCAATTACTCCGCGTTCTGTTACGCGAACAAGACAGAAACATGAATGGAATGTTGCACTAGAGCTTTTTTTTTCTATAATAACATTTCCTTTAAATCTGAGTACAGGAAGCCGGAGGGGGCCGATATGTTTTATTTTTTTGAAGCGGCAAGCAGGAAGCTTTACATGTTTCTTTCCGTCTGCGTTTCGCAAGACCTACTGATGGAAAACTATATGCGCAAATATGCACACGAGAAATACAGGCTGCTTGAAGAACAAGAAAAATATTTTTTTTTCTCCAAAGGGAACCGTACATTAACATGGTAGAATGAAAGCCGACACTGCGGCCGCAATGCACGCGCAGTCACCGAGCGGCACTAAAATAAATAAAATGAAATAAAGAAGAGAAAGAAAGGCGTTTATGCCTAAAGCATAAATACATGTCATATCCAACTATAAACACCATTTGTGCGGTCTGATCGTAAACAGCAGCGCGCGAAGCAGTACGAACGACCCCGAGGAGCAGAATCGCCAGCAGTTTCCAACGACGCGACCTTCATGCGGCCCAATTAACTTTAAATCCCTTGATAATTTGAAAGTACCGCCGCTCTTTGAATTCCGCCACCGCCGCTCGACCTCCTCGCTTCCTCCACGTCCTCGTCCCCCCCCCCCCCAATTCTCTAGAGGGTGTTGGTCCCCCCTCCCCCTCCACCGCGGGAAGCGGACTTGCGTCCGTTTATCTGCACGACAATTGGTCTCCCTGCCGTTGACCTGAGAAACGCGCGTATCTTGCGTTTTTTTTTTTTCGTCCGCGCCATTTTTCTCCTCAGCTCGGCTGGCTCGGCGCTTTAGCTCGGTGTAGCGAACGTTGTACGCTGTGTTTCCTGCTCTCTGTGCTAGCGCTATGATGTGCTGTTGCGCATATAACTGCAGCAAGAAGCCTGAAGATGGTTATGCAATATTTGTGATACCACAAGGAAAGCGTGACGGCTTGCGCAGGAAGCAGTGGCTGCACAACATTGGCCTAAAGAACTTTGTTCCGACAAAGAACAATGTTGTTTGCGACGTGAGGCGTCTTTCTTATTGCTCGTGTCAAAGCATCCCCTAATTCTTCCGGCCTGCTCATCAGCATTTTTGCAGCCGCAATATGTACGTTGCATAAAAATGGTGTTGTCCTCAGTATGCTTAATATTCTGGTGAGATTAAATCCCCTCGCACATCGCCAACTGCTGTTATTCAGTCGGAAATGCCGCACTATAGGTTGTTTTCCGCTGTGAAGAATTGATACAGAATTGTGAAGCGATGACACAGCCCCTCGATCGCACTTTCCGTTATAGTTAGGATAGGTTGTCTATTTTAGCCTACATTTACACTTGGAAAACGGTAAGCGGGCGGAAAAGCCAAAGCGGCCGCGCATGTACATGATGTTCACATTTGTTTCGCCACTGCAGCGGAAACCACGGCCGCTTTCGCCCACATCCATCTAGTTTGCGTACGTTTGTCCGCATGATGGCGCTGTTCATCACACTATTTCAAGACATACGTTCAATCATTTACCCATCAGTTATTAAAAGCTATCATTTCGCGCAACGTGGGCAGCCCCGAACTCAACGACCAAACCCTGGCCGTCCAGAGTGCCCGCGATCGGGCCGTCAAGCTCGGCTTGGCGGTCCCTACGTGGGACTAGCCGGGTGGCGCGGGGTCTTCCCTGCGTCTTCTCTGGACCGCAATAAAGTTATTTCACTCACTCACTCACTCACTCACTCACTCACTGCGCGTGTCGTTTTTAACTTTAGTCTACCATTGAAGATAAACAAGACATAGTTTCGATAGCTTTAGCTAGTTGCTTTTCCTAAACATAGACAATGCACAACGGAAAATGTTAAATTTTACGACCGGATGTTTACATGTTAGTGCAGCTTCCGGTGAAGCGGAACTGTTTTCCACTTCGCCATGGCGAAAAAATCGGTCGCCACGGCGAAAAAATCAGATTTTTTCGCAGCCTCTTTTTCTGCCCGTTTTTCCGCCCATTTTTCCGCCCGTTTTTCCGCATAGGCGGGCGGAATTTTTTCAAGTTTTTTCCGCTTCCGCCTGCTCCGAGACCAAGTGTGAACGCAGCCGTACTGAAAATTAGAAATTTCGGCTTGTAGAGGTGCCATTATTTTCAGTAATGCAGTGATTTGGGCTTGTTGGTAAGACATCGCGAGGCTTATAGCGCGTGAAAAGACAAGAACGAAAGGAAGACGTGACACACAGGCGCTGTGTGTGTGTGTGTCACGTCTTCCTTTCGTCCTTGTCTTTTTACGCGCTATAAGCCTCACGATTATTTTCAGCTTATGTCTATGTATGCGTCAGTCATGCAATGAATGCAGGCCCCGAAAAATTTAGCGGCAAGTATACCTGTGCTTTTGAAGGTGATGAGCACTAGCTAGTCCCCATCGCGTTCTCTTTAAAGGGGCACTAAAGGTTACTAGAAACTCAAGTTAAAGTGGTAGAGCAATGTTCTAGAACGCCTAAGGCGTCAATATAATCGCTAACAGAGCTTTAGTAACCGAGAAATTGAGGTAAATGCATGACACAATTTGAGACCCCCCAGCGACATTCCGGTACTAGCCCGATGACGAAAGCACTCTTCATAATTTGTGTTACTGATACTCAACTACTCGTATTAAAAATATCATTTGATTCGATTATAAGACGGAAAAAATGCTACTTGTCTACGTTTATTCGATTCTAAGAAAAAATAACATTTTGACGTTACCCTTCAGTATTATGGGTGGTCGAAAGGTTTCGTTTTCACTCGACTGTGCGCGCTCGACTCTGCACCGCGCACGCTTTGGAGTTTCAGTAGTTTGGTTATCGCGTCGTGCTGTGATGGTTCTGCTGGCTCGCGAAACTTTCATTTGGAACAAGCAGCGAGAATGCCACGTCCATGTGATGTCGTGGGAAGCCCTCGTTGCTTTCCGGCTCCGGAGAGCCGGTGTCGAGGCCGCCGTCGTAGTACGCAACGACGCCGGCAGCGCGAGCCCTCAGCAGCAGGTCGCGCTCGTCAGTGCTCAAATCGCTTAAGTTGAGCCCACCATCACGAGCCAATCTGTCGTTGTCAGGGTCCATTGCGACGAGCGTCGAAGTTTGCGTCATAGAATGAAGTACCAGCTTATGGTCGCGCGTTTCTCCTTCCGCTAGCCACCATATACTCCCGCTTTCGCTCTGCTGTCGGCTCTGTCTTGGCTCTGTTTCTGGCCGCGCGTTTGCGTTTTGCGCAGAAAAGCCGTAGCGCCGTCTGCGGACGCCGTTCTACTCACCGATGGCGCAACGTCACTATGAGACCATGATGTCAGTACTCCTCGATGGGAGGGCGGGCGATTTGAACTGCGCTAGAGGTACGCGGACGCTTCAGAACGCATTTTCTCTTAAAATAAGACTGCTTGGCACGAAACAAGCGTTTCGAGGTTTCTGGGATGGTATTTCAACAGTCCACGTTGACTTAATAGTAACCTTTAGTGTCCCTTTAAGTTTTAAGGTGAACGCTTTTAGATCTGTTTTAAGGTCGCGTTATGAACAAAAATATCACGCGACCCAGAAAGGCCAGAAACGACCCAAAGCATGTCCAGCCGTGTACAAGATATTAATGATTAGCCAAGTTAATGATACATTACTTGAAAAACACAACAGGAAATTTTAGTCTGTCGTATTTTGGGACGTTGTTTCTGTAGTTCTGTTGTCTGTAGTACTGTTGTCTGTAGTGCTGTTGTCTGTAGTGCTGTTGTCTGTAGTGCTGTTGTCTGTAGTGCTGTTGTCTGTAGTGCTGTTGTCTGTAGTGCTGTTGTCTGTAGTGCTGTTGTCTGTAGTGCTGTTGTCTGTAGTGCTGTTGTCTGTAGTGCTGTTGTCTGTAGTGCTGTTGTCTGTAGTGCTGTTGTCTGTAGTGCTGTTGTCTGTAGTACTGTTGTCTGTAGTACTGTTGTCTGTAGTACTGTTGTCTGTAGTACTGTTGTCTGTAGTACTGTTTTCTGTAGTTCTGTTTTCTGTAGTTCTGTTCTCTGTAGTTCTGTTGTCTGTAGTTCTGTTGTCTGTAGTCCTGTTGTCTGTAGTCCTGTTGTCTGTAGTGTGACGTCCTGTAGTAGAGAGTTCTGTAGTTCTTGATCAATATTTAATTAAAAATTGACAGAGACCTCCCCAAGGCTATGTAAATTTGTTAGTACAAAAAAGAAAAATATAAAAGCAGAAAAATTTTAAAAAGAACGTCCCCGCCGAGGACTCGAACTTGCGACCACACGATTCCGAGCCGGGCATCTTACCACTGCACCACTCCTAACTTTTTTTTCTTTATTTCCAGACAATCAACAAATACATCAATACACACTGCTCCCACCATCTGACAATATTCACTTTTCCCCCCGCTGCGCTTGAAGCTTGCGCTTGAGATTACAAAACTTTCATTTTGGCAAGGGCATCCATCAATGACAACAGATCGTCGTCATACCATAACTTCTGAAACACTTCCCGTAGCTTACTGATATTTCCAGCACAATACGAGTTTACTGTTCTCACATTTATATCACAATTCCTTACAGCCATGCGGTTTCTCCAGATACTGTGAAGGCCGAGAAGAAAGAACATGTCATAAGGTATACTGTTTTGCACTGTGGATAGGTAACGGATACCATGCGCTGTTAACGGCAATTCTTTTTTAATAGTTCTTAGCATAATATCCCAAAAGAAGACCACACTCCAACAGTCCAGAAAAACGTGTTCTATAGTTTCTGGTTTCTTGCAAATCAAACAGTTAGTCCCCCATGGTAAATAGTCCCCTCTTTCTTCTAGCCATGTTTTTACAGGCAAGGTATTAGTATGTAGTTTAAAAAAGAATGTTTTCACTCCTCCTGGTACAATCAATCGTTTCACACGATTTAGGACATCTTTCTCTTGGCCTTCGCGGTACACAAATCGATATAATGGTTCTGGGAACATAATATCTATTAAATCCGAGCTTATCCGCTTACGACTGACTGTAGCCAAATATTCTATGGAAAAGTGGTGGTTTAAAAATCTAAATGCTACGACCACCTCACGTAAAAATTTACTCGTTGCGTAAACCCACCCTCCCTCATCGAGACAACGAAGTTAAGTAAGACATTGCTCAATCGGACTTGAATAACTGTTCGCAAGAAAGGATTTGTCGTGTCTCGTAAGAACAAAGATCTAGAAATCAGTTGCTTTAAGTATAAATTTGGTAATGACAAGCCCCCCTGACCCAACTTGCGAAACAAGTTGTTCCTGCTTGTTCTTTCATATCCAGACTGCCACACAAAAACAGCAAATACTCTATGGAATTTCTTGAAGTTGAATCGGGAACAGCTCAGGATTTGCATGAGATACCACAGCTTGCTCACCAAGAAGATTCTGCAGATAGCCGCACGTGCAAATATAGAGAGGTCACGTCCGGCCCACTTATCAGTTTGCGCTTTTAATTCCTGCACTCTGCCATTCCATAAGTCTTTAGTGTCTCGATGTGTGCCTAATGGTACACCAAGATAAATCCCAGGCGTGAGCTTCCACTGCATACCTTCAAAAACACGCGGCGTTGTTTGCCACCGGTCGTGCCACAAGCCGACACACTTATTCAGGTTTATATTGCTGTCCGTCATGTCACAAAACTCACGCATAATTGTCATGGTGATGATGATGATATGTAGTGTTTAATGGCGCAAGGGCCAAGTGTGACCAAAGAGCGCCAAGACAATGGTTATGAGCACTGAATGGACTAATGGCTTGATGAGCACTGAATGGACTAATGGCTGATGTGATGTGGCTGTAGAGAGGCCTAAAACTGAGAGTAATAAGTTGCATAAAATACACAAGGAATAAAAGTATGAGAATGGCTGAAGTAGGGTATGCTATAAGTATAGGATGTACAAGAGTGGTGTAATAGTGTTACATGAATAAAAATGGAAAGGTGATTGTTGTTGACGAATAGCACAACAGCCTCCGCTGATCCCTTGAGTACAAGGGCCTGGAGGCATGTGCTAGAGCAAAGGTTCACATCGCAACAGTGGCTTCTCGCAAGAGGCCGTGTTACGAATTTCTTGCACAGAAAACGTGCAGCGTGTCTACGTCGTTTAAATAGGCTATGGTAGATTGCATGTGAAATAGTGGTTCTCTGCCTAGAAACAGTGCCAGGTGAAGTGGTATACACTGACTGTATGCTAAAGGGAAGTGTTTTTTCCTCTCGACTAGTGTTTCGCGGCATTCTAGGAAGACATGCTGAACACTGAGTGTCTCCCCGCATCTACTACATATTGGACGTTCACCGCCACTCAACAGAAAATTATGTGTACCGTAAGTGTGCCCTATTCTGAGACGACAGAATAGGGCATCACTTCGTCTGGACTTGGTCAGTGATGGCCAGTATCCTAAATGTGGCTTAACTGTGTGGAGTTTATTATGGGTTTCAGAGTCCCATTTATGCTGCCAGTAGGTTCTGAGTTTTTTCCGTAAGTACGGCTTTAGGTCTGAGACCGGAACGGCTGCGGACGTGTTGGAAGCTTTTGTGTCTAAGGAGGTAGCAATTCGGTCTGCCAGGACGTTACCTTCAATACCTCTGTGTCCAGGCACCCAGCATATCGTTACGTGTTGGCCAGAGGCATAAATAGTACAGAGGAGAGAGAAAAGATCTGCAATTACTGGATTTGTGTGGTTGAAGCATGACATCAATGTTTTCACAACGCTTAATGAGTCTGTGTATATGACCGCCTTATGTAATTTTAACTGTTTAATGTGTTTCGCAGCCGACCACAGTGCATACGCCTCTGCTGTAAAGATGCTTGTTTGAGGGTGCAGAACATCAGACTCGGAAAAGGATGGGCCGACGGCTGCGTATGACACGCCAGCATGTGATTTAGACGCATCTGTGTAATACTCTGGACAAGGGTATTTAAATTGTAATTCCAGAAAATGCATATGAATGTGCGCCTCTGGAGCGTGCTTCGTTACCTCCACAAATGACGTGTCACAGTCAATGATTCGCCACAACCACGGTGGAAACGGCTTGGCAGAAGCCATTAGACTATTTTCGCGGATACGAACATCCATCTCCTCGCTCAGCTTTGTCACACGGATCGAGAATGGCTCTCTGGCTGTAGGTTTGTTATGAAAGAGTGTTGCAGAGGTCATATCGTTTATGGTGGGATAACAAGGATGGTTTTTGTTAGAATGTACTTTCAGGAAATAATTAAATGTTGAATATGACCGCTGCAGATCGAGCGACCATTCATTCGATTCGACGTAGAGGCTTTGAATCGGACTCGTCCTAAAGGCGCCGGTGGCGAGGCGGATACCAAGATGATGCACAGGGTCCAGCATCTTAAGAGCACTGGGTGTAGCTGAGTGATACACAACGGCACCGTAGTCTAACCGTGATCGTACAAGGCTCCTGTAGAGGTTCATGAGGCATTTCCTGTCGCTTCCCCATGTTGTATGTGAAAGTATTTTCAGGATGTTCATTGTTTTAAGGCATTTAGCTTTCAAATACTTGATATGAGGGATGAAGGTCAGTTTTGAGTCGAGTATTATGCCTAAAAATTTATGTTCAGTGTTGAGTGGTATGTGTTGTCCATGTAGCATAATCTCAGGATCTTGTATCAAACCTCTCTTTCTAGAAAAAAGTACACAGGAGCTTTTGAGGGGGTTTAGCTTGAAGCCATTTTCATTTGCCCATTGTGAGACCTTGTTCAGTCCGAGTTGGACTTGGCGCTCGCAGACAGCAAGATTACAAGACTTAAATCCTAATTGCACATCGTCTACATATATTGAATAAAACATTGAGGATGGAATGACTTTGTGGAGGGAATTCATTTTCACAATGAAGAGGGTGCAGCTAAGCACGCCTCCTTGTGGCACACCAGTCTCTTGAGTGAATAGCCTGGACAGGGCATTGCCCACTCTAACACGGAACGTGCGGTTGGTCAAGTAGTTTTCTATCATATTTAGCATGTTGCCGCGTATGCCCATCGCAGAGAGCTCTCGGAGGATTCCAAATCGCCATGTCGTGTCATAGGCTTTTTCCAAGTCCAGAAATACAGAGAGAAAAAATTGTTTGTGTATATAAGCCTCCCTAATATTTGCCTCAATGCGAACTAGGTGGTCTATTGTTGACCTACCCTCCCTGAAACCACACTGAAGGGGATCAAGTAGACGGTTGCTTTCCAGGAAATAGATTAGACGCCGATTTACCATTTTTTCATATAACTTACACATACAGCTTGTTAGTGCTATTGGCCTATAGCTACTGGCTAATGCGGGGTCTTTGCCTTGCTTATGAATTGGGATGACAATCGCTTCTTTCCAAGAGGATGGAATATGCCCAGATACCCACATGGTGTTGTAGAGGGACAGAAGTGTGTTCAATGTTTCTGGATGCATATTCTTGATCATTGCATACATTATGCAGTCACTACCTGGTGCTGAGTTGCTGCAGGAAATGAGAGCAGCCTTCAGTTCAGCGAGACTAAAGGGACAGTTGTAAGGTTCATCTGCTGCGCATTTTCGTTGAAGGCGCTCTCGCTCTATGCGTTCCTTGAACTTTAGGAAAGTTGGCGAATAGTGTGATGCACTAGAAATATTTTCAAAATGCGTACCCAGGAAGTCTGCCTGATCTTTCATGGTGTTGCCTTGAGCGTTTACTAAAGGAAGCGGTTGTGCTTCCCTGCCCTTTAATCTGTTCACCCTATTCCATACCTTACCCTCATCTTTGTAAGAGTTGATACTACGTATGTATCTTTCCCAGCTTTCTCGCTTAGCACCTCGTAGTGTTCTTCTGCCCTGTGATTTCGCCTTCTTGAAATTAATGAGGTTCTCTGTAGTTGGAGAGTCACGAAGCAGGCTCCAAGCTTTATTTTGTTTTTTCCGTGCCTCTTTGCATGCGTCATTCCACCAAGGCAAACGACGCTTATTGGCAAGTCCGTTAGTTTGTTTTACGCATTTTTCAGCGGCGTCAAAAATAAAACCAGTTAAATATGCCACAGCATCGTCTATGTTTAAAGAACTCAAATCATCGTATTGTAAATATGTGATTTCTTGAAACATTTTCCAATCCGACGAGTCGATTTTCCATCTGGGAATCTGTGGAGCGGGATCAGCTCGTTTTGTTAAAGTTAAGAGAATAGGGAAGTGGTCACTTCCGTAGGGGTTTTTTAGGACCTTCCAATCAAGGTACGTCATTATAGATGGAGAGGTTATGGTTAGGTCTATTGATGAGTATGACCTATGTGTGGTGCTATAAAAGGTGGGTTCTTTTTTATTGAGAAGAACTGCACCGGTACATAAAAGTCTTCTATAGTACGCCCTCTTGCATCACAGCGCGAGTCGCCCCATAGCGTATTATGTGCGTTCACATCACCTGTTAAAATGAATGGTTCCGGAAGCTGATTGACTAGTGTTTCAAGATCCCTTAGTTGCAATCGATGTTCGGGTGGTATGTAGAGGGAACAGACCGTAACCAACCTGTCGAAAAGAATCGCCCTAACCGCTACTGCCTCAAAATTAGTTTGAAGGTGGAGGTGTTGGCAAGCAACTGACCTCTGGGCTATAATAGCCACGCCACCAGACGTGGCATGGCCATCATCGCGATCTTTCCGGAATAATGTGTGTTGTGTTAAGAAATTTGTATTTGATGTTTTCAGGTGTGTTTCCTGAACGCAGAACAGCCTAGGATTAAATTCTTGTATTATTTCTTTGATATCATCTAAGTTGTTTAGAATGCCACGGGCATTCCAATCAATAATTTGTACATCCATTTTATGAGGATGAGAAATGTTCTGTGTTCAGGTGTGTAGTGGTGTACTTTAGGTAACAGGACCGTCGTCTGGCCCTGTTATGGGTTTTTTGTTTGTTTTGGCGAGCTCGAGAGAGCCATGCCGGTGTTTCGGCACCAAACGTGCCGGTGTTGTGTCCATTGCCTCCTGGGAGGCACTGGACGCCCGCGCCTGCGGGCTTCTCGTTTGTTTGTCAGACCTCGCCTGGCGAGGCGTGGTCTTGAGGCCCGACGTACCCGGGGTAGCCGGCCTCTTTGTCTTGGTAGGTGGCGCAGGTTTAACTGCTTCCACCTCGGGGGCGGGGGATGCCACAGCCAACGACTCGCTGTGCGCGGGCCGGGCAGGTGGCGCAGGCCGGTGCGGCGCTGCCCCCTGACGCGTCGCTTCGGCGTACGTTTTGGTGTGGAATGGGGAGCACCTTTTTCGTGCTTCCTTGAAGGAGATATTTTCGTGTACTTTTAAGGTAATTATTTCTTTTTCTTTTTTCCAGTTGGGACAAGATCGGGAGTATGCTGGATGTTCACCTTCACAGTTTACACAGTGAGGTGTTGCTTCACATTTATCTGAAGCGTGGCCTTGGGCTCCACATTTCGCACATGTAAGTTTACCACGGCAGCTCTGCGACCCGTGGCCAAATCTCTGACATTGGAAGCATCTTCTTGGATTAGGGATGTATGGTCTGACAGCTATCTTCGTGTATCCAGTTTCTATTGTTTGTGGCAGACGCAAGTGGCAAAGGTGAGGATCAGGTGCTTTGTAGGAATTTCTTTATTTTCTCTTCGGATAATGATTCTTTGTACGTTAATTACATTTTGCTCTTTCCAGCCTTCCAACAGCTCTGTTTCGGACAAGTCAATGAGATCTGCATCGGATACTACACCGCGTGCTGTGTTCATAGACCGATGGGGTGAAACGGTAACAGGTATATCTCCAAATGCCACAAGTTTATTTAGTTTGCTGTGCTGTTCTTTATCATGGATTTCAAGGAGGAGATCCCCGCTCGACATTTTGGTGACCTTATAGCCTGGGCCAAGTGCATCAGTCAAGCCCTTAGCAACAAGGAAAGGAGATACGGTTCTAGCTGGTTTTTCTGTTTTTTCGCTGTGAACGACTTGGAATCGGGGGAAAATTTCTTTTGGTTTGAATAGGCTTAGAATTTCATCGGTGCGTCCCCTCTTTTGAGGGTGACGATCAAGCAGACGTGGAAAAGCAGGTGTTCCCATAATATTTCGGACATTTTCGGCGGCAATGGCGGCCACCCACCATGGAGCCCAACAGGGGGACGCTGTAGCACTTAACGTGTAAGGCTGCAGACGCCAGCCGTGCATTGCTGCTATAACCTAATATAACATACCCAAGGGAGGGCACATACACAAGGTTAACCCTAGCCGCCTAGAAAAATTAGGAAGTGACGGAAGAGAAGAGATGATAGGACAGTACAAGAAAGAAGATAGGAAAGAAAAAGATTGAAGAGGGGGACAGGAAAAGGCGACTGCCGATTTCCCCCGGGTGGGTCAGTCCGGGGGTGCCGTCTACGTGAAGCAGAGGCCAAAGAGGTGTGTTGCCTCCGCCGGGGGGCCTTAAAGGTCCGAGCACCCGGCATCGGCTCAACCTCCAGGATCCCCCTTTCCCCGGACACGGCTAAGCCGCGCACGGCTACACGCGGGAGGGTCAAACCCTCATGTGCTCGGGTCCGTGGTGTCGCAACGCACCAAACGCCTGCTGACGCAGACGCCCCTGCGGGGGCCAGTCGTAGGCCAAGATTGTGAACTGGATCAAGTCGCTTAATGTAGGACTGCCTAGCTGCACCATAAACTACACTACCGTAGTCGAGAATGCTACGTACAAGAGACCGGTATATACGTAATAGACATGTTCGGTCAGATCCCCAGTGCTTGTGCGATAAAACCTTAATGATATTTAGTGCTTTATTTGCTTTTACCTTAGTTGAGTTAATGTGGGCAAGGAAATTAAGTTTTGTGTCAAAAGTTACACCTAAAAATTTGTAGTCTTCTTTGACCGGCAGCGTTGTACCATACAATGTGAGAACTGGAGTGCAGTGTAGACCTCGCTTCTGGGAAAAGAGAACTGTAACAGTTTTGTGTGTTGAAAACCGGAAACCATTTTTGTCGGCCCATTGTGTCAGATTATTTATCGTTATATGTAGTTGTCTTTCGCAGGCGGGTAGATTTGAAGCGCTTCAAGAAACTTGCAAATCGTCGACATATAATGAGTGCATAACAGATGATGGGATAATTTTATTAATAGAGTTCATTTTGACTATGAAAAGTGTCGTGCTCAGAATGCACCCTTGTGGTACGCCATTTTCTTGTGTAAATGTGCGTGAAAGTGTTGTGCCGAGACGCACTTGAAATGTTCTATTTGACATGAAATTACATAGACAATTTAGCATTCTGCCGCGAATTCCTAGGTCAGCCAGGTCTCTTAGGATTCCATATCGCCACGTCGTATCATAGGCCTTTTCTAAATCGAAGAAAACCGTCAGACAATATTGCTTGTGTAGGAAGGTGTCACGTATTTCCTGTTCTAGTCGTACGAGATGGTCAATGGTGGAGCAACCCTTTTTGTATCCGCACTGGTGCATATCTATTAGGCGTCTTGTTTCAAGAATAAATGTGAGTCTTGTGTTTATGATGCTCTCATAGGATTTAGCTAGACAGCTTGTTAACGCAATGGGTCTATAGCTACTAGGGGATGTTGCGGGTTTACCAGATTTTAGAAAGGGCACTACTATCGCATTTTTCCAATCTGTGGGCATTACCCCAGACTCCCATATCATATTGAAAAATTTAAGAAGAACCACATATGTTATAACCAAGGTAGGTCATAGCACACCAGGTTAACCCTCGCCGCCAGGAATGTTGGAAGTTATCAGAAGAAAAAGAAGACAGGAAAGACTAAAAGTGAGAGAGAAAGACGAAGGTGTGCGAAGAGAGAGACAGGAAAAGGCGACTGCCGATTTCCCCCGGGTGGGTCAGTCCGGGGGTGCCGTCTATGTGAAGCAGAGGCCAAAGGGGTGTGTTGCCTCCGCCGGGGGGCCTTAAAGGTCCAAACACCCAGCATCGGCTCAACCCCCAGGATCCCCTTTTCCCCAGACACGGCTAAGCCGCGCACGGCTACACGCGGGAGGGTCCAACCCCCATGTGCTCGGGTCCGTGGTGTCGCAACACACCAAACGCCTGCGTGCGCAGACGCCCCTGCGGGGGCGTCTACCAAAAGGTGCTTGTGCATGCCTAAAACGCGTTTTGGCACAAATCCATGTGCGGGTGCTAAAAAGAGCCGCATCGGCATGCTTTTCACGTCGTTTGATAGAAATCCACGTGCGCGATCTGCCAAAAGCACCATTTGCATGCATATCGTGTGGTTTTGCAGAACTCTGCATCCGCGTCTACCAAAAGATGCATATGCATTCGTAAAACGCGTTTTGGCACAAATCCGTGTGAGGGTGCTAAAAAGAGCAGCATCGGCATGCTTCTCACGTCGTTTGGTAGAAATCCACGTGCGCGTTCTGCCAAAAGCAGCATTTGCATGCATATCGTGTGGTTTTGCAGAAAACTAAATCCGCGTCTACCAAAAGATGCATATGCATGCTTAAAACGCGTTTTGCACAAATCCGTGTGCGGGTGCTAAAAAGAGCAACATCGGCATGCTTCTCACGTCGTTTGGTAGAAATCCACGTGCGCGTTCTGCCAAAAGCACCATTTGCATGCATATCGTGTTGTTTTGCAGAAAACTGCATCCGCGTCTACCAAAAGATGCTTGTGCATGCCTAAAACGCGTTTTGGCACAAATCCGTGTACGGGTGCTAAAAAGAGCCGCATCGGCATGCTTTTCACGTCGTTTGATAGAAATCCACGTGCGCGTTCTGCCAAAAGCACCATTTGCATGCATATCGTGTGGTTTTGCAGAAAACTGCATCCGCGTCTACCAAAAGATGCATATGCATGCTTAAAACGCGTTTTGGCACAAATTCTTGTGCGGGTGCTAAAAAGAGCAACATCGGCATGCTTTTCACGTCGTTTGGTAGAAATCCACGTGCGCGTTGTGCCAAAAGCACCATTTGCACGCATATCGTGTGGTTTTGCAGAAAACTGCATCCGCGTCTACCAAAAGATGCATATGCATGCTTAAAACACGTTTTGGCACAAAGCCATGTGCGGGTGATAAAAATAGCAGCATCGGCATGCTTTTCACGTCGTTTGGTAGAAATCCACGTGCGCGTTGTGCCAAAAGCACCATTTGCACGAATATCGTGTGGTTTCGCAGAAAACTGCATCCGCGTCTACCAAAAGATGCATGTGCATGCTTAAAACGCGTTTTTGCAGAAATCCATGTGCGGGTGCTAAAAAGAGCAGCATCGGCATGCTTTTCACGTCCTTTAGTAGAAATCTACGTGCGCGTTCTGCCAAAAGCACCATTTGCATGCATATCGTGTAGTTTTGCAGAAAACTGAATCCGCGTCTACCAAAAGATGCATATGCATGCTTAAAACGCGTTTTGGCACAAATCCGTGTGAGGGTGCTAAAAAGAGCAGCATCGGCATGCTTCTCACGTCGTTTGGTAGAAATCCACGTGCGCGTTCTGCCAAAAGCACCATTTGCATGCATATCGTGTGGTTTTGCAGAAAACTGCATCCGCATCTACCAAAAGATGCTTGTGCATGCCTAAAACGCGTTTTTGCACAAATCCATGTGCGGGTGCTAAAAAGAGCAGCATCGGCATGCTTTTCACGTCCTTTAGTAGAAATCTACGTGCGCGTTCTGCCAAAAGCACCATTTGCATGCATATCGCGTAGTTTTGCAGAAAACTGAATCCGCGTCTACCAAAAGATGCATATGCATGCTTAAAACGCGTTTTGGCACAAATCCGTGTGAGGGTGCTAAAAAGAGTCGCATCGGCATGCTTTTCACGTCGTTTGATAGAAATCCACGTGCGCGTTCTGCCAAAAGCACCATTTTCATGCATGTCGTGTGGTTTTGCAGAAAACTGCATCCGCGTCTACCAAAAGCTTAAAACGCGTTTTGGCACAAATCCATGTGCGGGTTCTAAAAAGAGCAGCATTGGCATGCTTTTCACGTCGTATGGTAGAAATCCACACGCGCGTTCTGCCAAAAGCACCATTTGCATGCATATCGTGTGGTTTTGCAGAAAACTGCATCCGCGTCTACCAAAAGTTGCATATGCATGCTTAAAACGCGTTTTGGCACAAATCCATGTGCGGGTGCTAAAAAGAGCAGCATTGGTATGCTTTTCACGTCGTTTGGTAGAAATCCACCCGCGCGTTCTGCCAAAAGCTTCATTTGCTTGCATATCGTGTGGTTTTGCAGAAAACTGCATCCGCGTCTACCAAAAGTTGCATATGCATGCTTAAAACGCGTTTTGGCACAAATCCATGTGCGGGTTCTAAAAAGAACAGCATTGGCATGCTTTTCACGTCGTTTGGTAGAAATCCACACGCGCGTTCTGCCAAAAGCACCATTTGCATGCATATCGTGTGGTTTTGCAGAAAACTGCATCCGCATCTACCAAAAGATGCATATGCATGTTTAAAACGCGTTTTGGCAGAAATCCATGTGCGGCTTCTAAAAAGAGCAGCATTGGCATGCTTTTCGCGTCGTTTGGTAGAAATCCACACGCGCGTTCTGCCAAAAGCACCATTTGCATGCATATCGTGTGGTTTTGCAGAAAACTGCATCTGCGTCTACCAAAAGATGCATAAGCGTGGTTAAAACGCGTTTTGGCACAAATCCATGTGCGGGTTCTAAAAAGAGCAGCATTGGCATGCTATTCACGTCGTTTGGTAGAAATCCACACGCGCGTTCTGCCAAAAGCACCATTTGCATGCATATCTTGTGGTTTTGCAGAAAACTGCGTCCGCGTCTACCAAAAAGTGCATGTGCTTGCTTAAAACGCGTTTTGGCACAAATCCATGTGCAGGTGCTAAAAAGAGCAGCATCGGCATACTTTTCACGTCGTTTGGTAGAAATCCACACGCGCGTTCTGCCAAAAGCACCATTTGCATGCATATCGTGTGGTTTTGCAGAAAACTGCATCCGCGTCTACCAAAAGTTGCATATGCATGCTTAAAACGCGTTTTGGCACAAATCCATGTGCGGGTGCTAAAAAGAGCAGCATTGGTATGCTTCTCACGTCGTTTGGTAGAAATCCACACGCGCGTTCTGCCAAAAGCACCATTTGCATGCATATCGTGTGGTTTTGCAGAAAACTGCATCCGCGTCTACCAAAAGTTGCATATGCATGCTTAAAACGCGTTTTGGCACAAATCCATGTGCGGGTGCTAAAAAGAGCAGCATTGGCATGCTTTTCACGTTGTTTGGTAGAAATCCACGCGCGCGTTCTGCCAAAAGCACCATTTGCATGCATATCGTGTAGTTGTGCAGAAAACTGCATCCGCGTCTACCAAAAAGTGCATGTGCTTGCTTAAAACGCGTTTTGGCACAAATCCATGTGCGGGTGCTAAAAAAAGCAGCATTGGCATGCTTTTCACGTCGTTTGGTAGAAATCCACACGCGCGTTCTGCCAAAAGCACCATTTGCATGCATATCGTGTGGTTTTGCAGAAAACTGCATCCGTGTCTACCAAAAGATGCATATGCATGCTTAAAACGCGTTTGGGCACAAATCCATGTGCGGGTGCTAAAAAGAGCAGCATTGGCATGCTTTTCACGTCCTTTGGTAGAACTCCACACGCGCGTTCTGCCAAAAGCACCATTTGCATGCATATCGTGTGGTTTTGCAGAAAACTGCATCCGTGTCTACCAAAAGATGCATATGCATGCTTAAAACGCGTTTTGGCACAAATCCTGGTGCGGGTGCTAAAAAGAGCAGCAATGCTTTTCACGTCGTCTGGTAGAAATCCACACGCGCGTTCTGCCAAAAGCACCATTTGCATGCATATCTTGTGGTTTTGCTGAAAACTGCATCCGCGTCTACCAAAAGATGCATATGCATGCTTAAAACGCGTTTGGGCACAAATCCATGAGCGGGTTCTAAAAAGAGCAGCATTGGCATGCTTTTCACGTCGTTTGGTAGAAATCCACGCGCGCGTTCTGCCAAAAGCACCATTTGCATGAATATCGTGTAGTTGTGCAGAAAACTGCATCCGCGTCTACCAAAAAGTGCATGTGCTTGCTTAAAACGCGTTTTGGCACAAATCCATGTGCGGGTGCTAAAAAAAGCAGCATTGGCATGCTTTTCACGTTGTTTGGTAGAAATCCACACGCGCGTTCTGCCAAAAGACCATTTGCATGCATATCGTGTGGTTTTGCAGAAAACTGCATCCGTGTCTACCAAAAGATGCATATGCATGCTTAAAACGCGTTTGGGCACAAATCCATGTGCGGGTGCTAAAAAGAGCAGCATTGGCATGCTTTTCACTTCGTTTGGTAGAAATCCACACGCGCGTTCTGCCAAAAGCACCATTTGCATGCATATCGTGTGGATTTGCAGAAAACTGCATCCGCGTCTACCAAAAGCTTAAAACGCGTTTTGGCACAAATCCATGAGCGGGTTCTAAAAAGAGCAGCATTGACATGCTTTTCACGTCGTTTGGTAGAAATCCACACGCGCGTTCTGCCAAAAGCCCCATTTGCATGCATATCGTGTGGTTTTGCAGAAAACTGCGTCCGCGTCTACCAAAACTTGCATATGCATGCTTAAAACGCGTTTTGGCACAAATCCATGTGCGGCTTCTAAAAAGAGCAGCATTGGCATGCTTTTCACGTCGTTTGGTAGAAATCCACACGCGCGTTCTGCCAAAAGCACCATTTGCATGCATATCATGTGGTTTTGCAGCAAACTGCATCCGCGTCTTCCAAAAGATGCATAAGCGTGGTTAAAACGCGTTTTGGCACAAATCCATGTGCGGGTTCTAAAAAGAGCAGCATTGGCATGCTTTTCACGTCGTTTGGTAGAAATCCACACGCGCGTTCTACCAAAAGCACCATTTGCATGCATATCTTGTGGTTTTGCAGAAAACTGCGTCCGCGTCTACCAAAAAGTGCATGTGCTTGCTTAAAACGCGTTTTGGCACAAATCCATGTGCGGGTTCTAAAAAGAGCAGATTGGCCTGCTTTTCACGTCGTTTGGTAGAAATCCACACGCGCGTTCTGCCAAAAGCACCATTTGCATGCATATCTTGTGGTTTTGCAGAAAACTGCGTCCGCGTCTACCAAAAAGTGCATGTGCTTGCTTAAAACGCGTTTTGGCACAAATCCATGTGCAGGTGCTAAAAAGAGCAGCATCGGCATACTTTTCACGTCGTTTGGTAGAAATCCACACGCGCGTTCTGCCAAAAGCACCATTTGCAAGCATATCGTGTGGTTTTGCAGAAAACTGCGTCCGCGTCTACCAAAACTTGCATATGCAAGCTTAAAACGCGTTTTGGCACAAATCCATGTGTGGGTTCTAAAAAGAGCAGCATTGGCATGCTTTTCACGTCGTTTGGTAGAAATCCACACGCGCGTTCTGCCAAAAGCACCATTTGCATGCATATCTTGTGGTTTTGCAGAAAACTGCGTCCGCGTCTACCAAAAAGTGCATGTGCTTGCTAAAACGCGTTTTGGCACAAATCCATGTGCGGGTTCTAAAAAGAGCAGATTGGCCTGCTTTTCACGTCGTTTGGTAGAAATCCACACGCGCGTTCTGCCAAAAAGCACCATTTGCATGCATATCGTGTGGTTTTGCAGAAAACTGCATCCGCGTCTACCAAAAGCTTAAAACGCGTTTTGGCACAAATCCATGAGCGGGTCCTAAAAAGAGCAGCATTGGCATGCTTTTCACGTCATTTGGTAGAAATGCACACGCGCGTTCTGCCAAAAGCACCATTTGCATGCATATCATGTGGTTTTGCAGCAAACTGCATCCGCGTCTTCCAAAAGATGCATAAGCGTGGTTAAAACGCGTTTTGGCACAAATCCATGTGCGGGTTCTAAAAAGAGCAGCATTGGCATGCTTTTCACGTCGTTTGGTAGAAATCCACACGCGCGTTCTGCCAAAAGCACCATTTGCATGCATATCTTGTGGTTTTGCAGAAAACTGCGTCCGCGTCTACCAAAAAGTGCACGTGCTTGCTTAAAACGCGTTTTGGCACAAATCCATGTGCGGGTTCTAAAAAGAGCAGATTGGCCTGCTTTTCACGTCGTTTGGTAGAAATCCACACGCGCGTTCTGCCAAAAGCACCATTTGCATGCATATCGTGTGGTTTTGCAGAAAACTGCATCCGCGTCTACCAAAAGATGCATAAGCGTGGTTAAAACGCGTTTTGGCACAAATCCATGTGCGGGTTCTAAAAAGAGCAGCATTGGCATGCTTTTCACGTCGTTTGGTAGAAATCCACACGCGCGTTCTGCCAAAAGCACCATTTGCATGCATATCTTGTGGTTTTGCAGAAAACTGCGTCCGCGTCTACCAAAAAGTGCACGTGCTTGCTTAAAACGCGTTTTGGCACAAATCCATGTGCAGGTGCTAAAAAGAGCAGCATCGGCATACTTTTCACGTCGTTTGGTAGAACTCCACACGCGCGTTCTGCCAAAAGCACCATTTGCATGCATATCGTGTGGTTTTGCAGAAAACTGCGTCCGCGTCTACCAAAACTTGCATATGCAAGCTTAAAACGCGTTTTGGCACAAATCCATGTGCGGGTTCTAAAAAGAGCAGATTGGCCTGCTTTTCACGTCGTTTGGTAGAAATCCAAACGCGCGTTCTGCCAAAAGCACCATTTGCATGCATATCTTGTGGTTTTGCAGAAAACTGCGTCCGCGTCTACCAAAAAGTGCACGTGCTTGCTTAAAACGCGTTTTGGCACAAATCCATGTGCAGGTGCTAAAAAGAGCAGCATCGGCATACTTTTCACGTCGTTTGGTAGAACTCCACACGCGCGTTCTGCCAAAAGCACCATTTGCATGCATATCGTGTGGTTTTGCAGAAAACTGCGTCCGCGTCTACCAAAACTTGCATATGCAAGCTTAAAACGCGTTTTGGCACAAATCCATGTGCGGGTTCTAAAAAGAGCAGATTGGCCTGCTTTTCACGTCGTTTGGTAGAAATCCAAACGCGCGTTCTGCCAAAAGCACCATTTGCATGCATATCTTGTGGTTTTGCAGAAAACTGCGTCCGCGTCTACCAAAAAGTGCATGTGCAAGCTTAAAACGCGTTTTGGCACAAATCCATGTGTGGGTTCTAAAAAGAGCAGCATTGGCATGCTTTTCACGTCGTTTGGTAGAAATCCACACGCGCGTTCTGCCAAAAGCACCATTTGCATGCATATCTTGTGGTTTTGCAGAAAACTGCGTCCGCGTCTACCAAAAAGTGCATGTGCTTGCTAAAACGCGTTTTGGCACAAATTCATGAGCGGGGTTCTAAAAAGAGCAGCATTGGCATGCTTTTCACGTTGTTTGGTAGAAATCCACGCGCGCGTTCTGCCAAAAGCACCATTTGCATGCATATCGTGTGGTTTTGCAGAAAACTGCATCCGTGTCTACCAAAAGATGCATATGCATGCTTAAAACGCGTTTGGGCACAAATCCATGTGCGGGTGCTAAAAAGAGCAGCATTGGCATGCTTTTCACGTCCTTTGGTAGAACTCCACACGCGCGTTCTGCCAAAAGCACCATTTGCATGCATATCGTGTGGTTTTGCAGAAAACTGCATCCGTGTCTACCAAAAGATGCATATGCATGCTTAAAACGCGTTTTGGCACAAATCCTGGTGCGGGTGCTAAAAAGAGCAGCAATGCTTTTCACGTCGTTTGGTAGAAATCCACACGCGCGTTCTGCCAAAAGCACCATTTGCATGCATATCTTGTGGTTTTGCAGAAAACTGCATCCGCGTCTACCAAAAGATGCATATGCATGCTTAAAACGCGTTTGGGCACAAATCCATGAGCGGGTTCTAAAAAGAGCAGCATTGGCATGCTTTTCACGTCGTTTGGTAGAAATCCACGCGCGCGTTCTGCCAAAAGCACCATTTGCATGCATATCGTGTAGTTGTGCAGAAAACTGCATCCGCGTCTACCAAAAAGTGCATGTGCTTGCTTAAAACGCGTTTTGGCACAAATCCATGTGCGGGTGCTAAAAAAAGCAGCATTGGCATGCTTTTCACGTCGTTTGGTAGAAATCCACACGCGCGTTCTGCCAAAAGCACCATTTGCATGCATATCTTGTGGTTTTGCAGAAAACTGCGTCCGCGTCTACCAAAAAGTGCAAGTGCTTGCTTAAAACGCGTTTTGGCACAAATCCATGTGCAGGTGCTAAAAAGAGCAGCATCGGCATACTTTTCACGTCGTTTGGTAGAAATCCACACGCGCGTTCTGCCAAAAGCACCATTTGCAAGCATATCGTGTGGTTTTGCAGAAAACTGCGTCCGCGTCTACCAAAACTTGCATATGCAAGCTTAAAACGCGTTTTGGCACAAATCCATGTGCGGGTTCTAAAAAGAGCAGATTGGCCTGCTTTTCACGTCGTTTGGTAGAAATCCACACGCGCGTTCTGCCAAAAGCACCATTTGCATGCATATCGTGTGGTTTTGCAGAAAACTGCATCCGCGTCTACCAAAAGATGCATAAGCGTGGTTAAAACGCGTTTTGGCACAAATCCATGTGCGGGTTCTAAAAAGAGCAGCATTGGCATGCTTTTCACGTCGTTTGGTAGAAATCCACACGCGCGTTCTGCCAAAAGCACCATTTGCATGCATATCTTGTGGTTTTGCAGAAAACTGTGTCCGCGTCTACCAAAAAGTGCACGTGCTTGCTTAAAACGCGTTTTGGCACAAATCCACGTGCAGGTGCTAAAAAGAGCAGCATCGGCATACTTTTCACGTCGTTTGGTAGAAATCCACACGCGCGTTCTGCCAAAAGCACCATTTGCATGCATATCGTGTGGTTTTGCAGAAAACTGCGTCCGCGTCTACCAAAACTTGCATATGCAAGCTTAAAACGCGTTTTGGCACAAATCCATGTGCGGGTTCTAAAAAGAGCAGATTGGCCTGCTTTTCACGTCGTTTGGTAAAAATCCACACGCGCCTTCTGCCAAAAGCACCATTTGCATGCATATCTTGTGGTTTTGCAGAAAACTGCGTCCGCGTCTACCAAAAAGTGCATGTGCAAGCTTAAAACGCGTTTTGGCACAAATCCATGTGTGGGTTCTAAAAAGAGCAGCATTGGCATGCTTTTCACGTCGTTTGGTAGAAATCCACACGCGCGTTCTGCCAAAAGCACCATTTGCATGCATATCTTGTGGTTTTGCAGAAAACTGCGTCCGCGTCTACCAAAAAGTGCATGTGCTTGCTAAAACGCGTTTTGGCACAAATCCATGTGCCGGTTCTAAAAAGAGCAGATTGGCCTGCTTTTCACGTCGTTTGGTAGAAATCCACAGGCGCGTTCTGCCAAAAGCACCATTTGCAAGCATATCGTGTGGTTTTGCAGAAAACTGCATCCGCGTCTACCAAAAGTTGCATATGCATGCTTAAAACGCGTTTTGGCACAAATCCATGTGCGGGTTTTAAAAAGAGCAGCATTGGCATGCTTTTCACGTCGTTTGGTAGAAATCCACACGCGCGTTCTGCCAAAAGCACCATTTGCATGCATATCGTGTGGTTTTGCAGAAAACTGCATCCGTGTCTACCAAAAGATGCATATGCTTGCTTAAAACGCCTTTTGGCACAAATCCATGTGCAGGTGCTAAAAAGAGCAGCATCGGCATGCTTTTCACGTCGTTTGGTAGAACTCCACACGCGCGTTCTGCCAAAAGCACCATTTGCATGCATATCGTGTGGTTTTGCAGAAAACTGCATCCGCGTCTACCAAAAGATGCATATGCATGCTTAAAACGCGTTTTGGCACAAATCCATGTGCGGGTGCTAAAAAGAGCAGCATTGGCATGCTTTTCACGTCGTTTGGTAGAAATCCACACGCGCGTTCTGCCAAAAGCACCGTTTGCGTGCATATCGTGTCGTTTTGCAGAAAACTGCATCCGTGTCTAACAAAAGATGCATATGCATGCTTAAAACGCGTTTTGGCACAAATCCATGTGCGGGTGCTAAAAAGAGCAGCATTGGCATGCTTTTCACGTCGTTTGGTAGAAATCCACACGTGTGTTCTGCCAAAAGCACCATTTGCATGCATATCGTGTGCTTTTGCAGAAAACTGCATCCGCGTCTACCAAAAGTTGCATATGCCTGCTTAAAACGCGTTTTGGCACATATCCATGTGCTGGTTCTAAAAAGAGCAGCATTGGCATGCTTTTCACGTCGTTTGGTAGAAATCCACACGCGCGTTCTGCCAAAAGCACCATTTGCATGCATATCGTGTGGTTTTGCAGAAAACTGCATCCGCGTCTACCAAAAGCTTAAAACGCGTTTTGGCAGAAATCCATGAGCGGGTTCTAAAAAGAGCAGCATTGGCATGCTTTTCACGTCGTTTGGTAGAAATCCACACGCGCGTTCTGCCAAAAGCCCCATTTTCATGCATATCGTGTGGTTTTGCAGAAAACTGCATCCGCGTCTACCAAAACATGCATATGCATGCTTAAAACGCGTTTTGGCACAAATCCATGTGCGGCTTCTAAAAAGAGCAGCATTGGCATGCTTTTCATGTCGTTTGGTAGAAATCCACACGCGCGTTCTGCCAAAAGCACCATTTGCATGCATATCGTGTGGTTTTGCAGAAAACTGCACCCGCATCTACCAAAAGATGCATATGCATGCTTAAAACGCGTTTTGGCTCAAATCCATGTGCGGGTTCTAAAAAGAGCAGCATTGGCATGCTTTTCACGTCGTTTGGTAGAAATCCATACGCGCGTTCTGCCAAAAGCACCATTTGCATGCATATCGTGTGGTTTTGCAGAAAACTGCATCCGCGTCTACCAAAAGTTGCATATGCATGCTTAAAACGCGTTTTGGCACAAATCCATGTGCGGCTTCTAAAAAGAGCAGCATTGGCATGCTTTTCGCGTCGTTTGGTAGAAATCCACACGCGCGTTCTGCCAAAAGCACCATTTGCATGCATATCGTGTGGTTTTGCAGAAAACTGCATCCGCGTCTACCAAAAGATGCATAGGCGTGGTTAAAACGCGTTTTGGCACAAATCCATGTGCGGGTTCTAAAAAGAGCAGCATTGGCATGCTTTTCACGTCGTTTGGTAGAAATCCACACGCGCGTTCTGCCAAAAGCACCATTTGCATGCATATCGTGTGGTTTTGCAGAAAACTGCGTCCGCGTCTACCAAAACTTGCATATGCATGCTTAAAACGCGTTTTGGCAAAAATCCTTGTGCGGGTGCTAAAAAGAGCAGCACTGGCATTTTTTTCACGTCGTTTGGTAGAAATCCACACGGGCGTTCTGCCAAAAGCACCATTTGCATGCATATCGTGTGGTTTTGCAGAAAACTGCATCCGCGTCTACCAAAAGTTGCTTATGCATGCTTAAAACGCGTTTTGGCACAAATCCATGTGCGGGTGCTAAAAAGAGCAGCATTGGCATGCTTTTCATGTCGTTTGGTAGAAATCCACACGCGCGTTCTGCCAAAAGCACCTATTTCATGCATATCGTGTGGTTTTGCAGAAAACTGCGTCCGCGTCTACCAAAAAGTGCATGTGCTTGCTTAAAACGCGTTTTGGCACAAATCTATGTGCAGGTGCTAAAAAGAGCAGCATCGGCATACTTTTCACGTCGTTTGGTAGAAATCCACACGCGCGTTCTGCCAAAGGCACCATTTGCATGCATATCGTGGGGTTTTGCAGAAAACTGCAGCCGCGTCTACCAAAAGATGCATATGCATGCTTAAAACGCGTTTTGGCAAAAATCCTTGTGCGGGTGCTAAAAAGAGCAGCACTGGCATTTTTTTCACGTCGTTTGGTAGAAATCCACACGGGCGTTCTGCCAAAAGCACCATTTGCATGCATATCGTGTGGTTTTGCAGAAAACTGCATCCGCGTCTACCAAAAGTTGCATATGCATGCTTAAAACGCGTTTTGGCACAAATCCATATGCGGGTGCTAAAAAGAGCAGCATTGGCATGCTTTTCATATCGTTTGGTAGAAATCCACACGCGCGTTCTGCCAAAAGCACCTATTTCATGCATATCGTGTTGTTTTGCAGAAAACTGCGTCCGCGTCTACCAAAAAGTGCATGTGCTTGCTTAAAACGCGTTTTGGCACAAATCTATGTGCAGGTGCTAAAAAGAGCAGCATCGGCATACTTTTCACGTCGTTTGGTAGAAATCCACACGCGCGTTCTGCCAAAAGCACCATTTGCATGCATATCTTGTGGTTTTGCAGAAAACTGCGTCCGCGTCTACCAAAAAGTGCATGTGCTTGCTTAAAACGCGTTTTGGCACAAATCCATGTGCAGGTGCTAAAAAGAGCAGCATCGGCATACTTGTCACGTCGTTTGGTAGAAATCCACACGCGCGTTCTGCCAAAAGCACCATTTGCAAGCATATCGTGTGGTTTTCCAGAAAACTGCGTCCGCGTCTACCAAAACTTGCATATGCAAGCTGAAAACGCGTTTTGGCACAAATCCATGTGCGGGTTCTAAAAAGAGCAGATTGGCCTGCTTTTCACGTCGTTTGGTAGAAATCCACACGCGCGTTCTGCCAAAAGCACCATTTGCATGCATATCGTGTGGTTTTGCAGAAAACTGCATCCGCGTCTACCAAAAGATGCATAAGCGTGGTTAAAACGCGTTTTGGCACAAATCCATGTGCGGGTTCTAAAAAGAGCAGCATTGGCATGCTTTTCACGTCGTTTGGTAGAAATCCACACGCGCGTTCTGCCAAAAGCACCATTTGCATGCATATCGTGTGGTTTTGCAGAAAACTGCATCCGCGTCTACCAAAAGTTGCATATGCATGCTTAAAACGCGTTTTGGCACAAATCCATGTGCAGGTGCTAAAAAGAGCAGCATCGGCATACTTTTCACGTCGTTTGGTAGAAATCCACACGCGCGTTCTGCCAAAAGCACCATTTGCATGCATATCGTGTGGTTTTGCAGAAAACTGCGTCCGCGTCTACCAAAACTTGCATATGCAAGCTTAAAACGCGTTTTGGCACAAATCCATGTGCGGGTTCTAAAAAGAGCAGATTGGCCTGCTTTTCACGTCGTTTGGTAGAAAGCCACACGCGCGTTCTGCCAAAAGCACCATTTGCATGCATATCTTGTGGTTTTGCAGAAAACTGCGTCCGCGTCTACCAAAAAGTGCATGTGCAAGCTTAAAACGCGTTTTGGCACAAATCCATGTGTGGGTTCTAAAAAGAGCAGCATTGGCATGCTTTTCACGTCGTTTGGTAGAAATCTACACGCGCGTTCTGCCAAAAGCACCATTTGCATGCATATCTTGTGGTTTTGCAGAAAACTGCGTCCGCGTCTACCAAAAAGTGCATGTGCTTGCTAAAACGCGTTTTGGCACAAATCCATGTGCGGGTTCTAAAAAGAGCAGATTGGCCTGCTTTTCACGTCGTTTGGTAGAAATCCACACGCGCGTTCTGCCAAAAGCACCATTTGCAAGCATATCGTGTGGTTTTGCAGAAAACTGCATCCGCGTCTACCAAAAGATGCATATGCATGGTTAAAACGCGTTTTGGCACAAATCCACGTGCGGGTTCTAAACAGAGCAGCATTGGCATGCTTTTCACGTCGTTTGGTAGAAATCCACACGCCCGTTCTGCCAAAAGCACCATTTGCATGCATATCGTGTGGTTTTGCAGAAAACTGCATCCGCGTCTACCAAAAGTTGCATATGCATGCTTAAAACGCGTTTTGGCACAAATCCATGTGCGGGTTCTAAAAAGAGCAGATTGGCCTGCTTTTCACGTCGTTTAGTAGAAATCCACACGCGCGTTCTGCCAAAAGCACCATTTGCATGCATATCTTGTGGTTTTGCAGAAAACTGCGTCCGCGTCTACCAAAAAGTGCATGTGCAAGCTTAAAACGCGTTTTGGCACAAATCCATGTGCGGGTTCTAAAAAGAGCAGCATTGGCATGCTTTTCACGTCGTTTGGTAGAAATCCACACGCGCGTTCTGCCAAAAGCACTATTTGCATGCATATCTTGTGGTTTTGCAGAAAACTGCGTCCGCGTCTACCAAAAAGTGCATGTGCTTGCTAAAACGCGTTTTGGCACAAATCCATGTGCGGGTTCTAAAAAGAGCAGATTGGCCTGCTTTTCACGTCGTTTGGTAGAAATCCACACGCGCGTTCTGCCAAAAGCACCATTTGCAAGCATATCGTGTGGTTTTGCAGAAAACTGCATCCGCGTCTACCAAAAGATGCATATGCATGGTTAAAACGCGTTTTGGCACAAATCCACGTGCGGGTTCTAAACAGAGCAGCATTGGCATGCTTTTCACGTCGTTTGGTAGAAATCCACACGCCCGTTCTGCCAAAAGCACCATTTGCATGCATATCGTGTGGTTTTGCAGAAAACTGCATCCGCATCTACCAAAAGCTTAAAACGCGTTTTGGCACAAATTCATGAGCGGGTCCTAAAAAGAGCAGCATTGGCATGCTATTCACGTCATTTGGTAGAAATCCACACGCGCGTTCTGCCAAAAGCACCATTTGCATGCATATCGTGTGGTTTTGCAGAAAACTGCATCCGTGTCTACCAAAAGATGCATATGCATGCTTAAAACGCGTTTTGGCACAAATCCATGAGCGGGGTTCTAAAAAGAGCAGCATTGGCATGCTTTTCACGTTGTTTGGTAGAAATCCACGCGCGCGTTCTGCCAAAAGTACCATTTGCATGCATATCGTGTAGTTGTGCAGAAAACTGCATCCGCGTCTACCAAAAAGTGCATGTGATTGCTTAAAACGCGTTTTGGCACAAATCCATGTGCGGGTGCTAAAAAAAGCAGCATTGGCATGCTTTTCACGTCGTTTGGTAGAAATCCACAAGCGCGTTCTGCCAAAAGCACCATTTGCATGCATATCGTGTGGTTTTGAAGAAAACTGCATCCGTGTCTACCAAAAGATGCATATGCATGCTTAAAACGCGTTTGGGCACAAATCCATGTGCGGGTGCTAAAAAGAGCAGCATTGGCATGCTTTTCACGTCCTTTGGTAGAACTCCACACGCGCGTTCTGCCAAAAGCACCATTTGCATGCATATCTTGTGGTTTTGCAGAAAACTGCATCCGCGTCTACCAAAAGATGCATATGCATTCTTAAAACGCGTTTGGGCACAAATCCATGTGCGGGTTCTAAAAAGAGCAGATTGGCCTGCTTTTCACGTCGTTTGGTAGAAATCCACACGCGCGTTCTCCCAAAAGCACCATTTGCATGCATATCGTGTGGTTTTGCAGAAAACTGCATCCGCGTCTACCAAAAGATGCATAAGCGTGGTTAAAACGCGTTTTGGCACAAATCCATGTGCGGGTTCTAAAAAGAGCAGCATTGGCATGCTTTTCACGTCGTTTGGTAGAAATCCACACGCGCGTTCTGCCAAAAGCACCATTTGCATGCATATCTTGTGGTTTTGCAGAAAACTGCGTCCGCGTCTACCAAAAAGTGCACGTGCTTGCTTAAAACGCGTTTTGGCACAAATCCACGTGCAGGTGCTAAAAAGAGCAGCATCGGCATACTTTTCACGTCGTTTGGTAGAAATCCACACGCGCGTTCTGCCAAAAGCACCATTTGCATGCATATCGTGTGGTTTTGCAGAAAACTGCGTCCGCGTCTACCAAAACTTGCATATGCAAGCTTAAAACGCGTTTTGGCACAAATCCATGTGCGGGTTCTAAAAAGAGCAGATTGGCCTGCTTTTCACGTCGTTTGGTAGAAATCCACACGCGCGTTCTGCCAAAAGCACCATTTGCATGCATATCTTGTGGTTTTGCAGAAAACTGCGTACGCGTCTACCAAAAAGTGCATGTGCAAGCTTAAAACGCGTTTTGGCACAAATCCATGTGTGGGTTCTAAAAAGAGCAGCATTGGCATGCTTTTCACGTCGTTTGGTAGAAATCCACACGCGCGTTCTGCCAAAAGCACCATTTGCATGCATATCTTGTGGTTTTGCAGAAAACTGCGTCCGCGTCTACCAAAAAGTGCATGTGCTTGCTAAAACGCGTTTTGGCACAAATCCATGTGCGGGTTCTAAAAAGAGCAGATTGGCCTGCTTTTCACGTCGTTTGGTAGAAATCCACACGCGCGTTCTGCCAAAAGCACCATTTGCAAGCATATCGTGTGGTTTTGCAGAAAACTGCATCCGCGTCTACCAAAAGTTGCATATGCATGCTTAAAACGCGTTTTGGCACAAATCCATGTGCGGGTTTTAAAAAGAGCAGCATTGGCATGCTTTTCACGTCGTTTGGTAGAAATCCACACGCGCGTTCTGCCAAAAGCACCATTTGCATGCATATCGTGTGGTTTTGCAGAAAACTGCATCCATGTCTAACAAAAGATGCATATGCATGCTTAAAACGCGTTTTGGCACAAATCCATGTGCGGGTGCTAAAAAGAGTAGCATTGGCATGCTTTTCACGTCGTTTGGTAGAAATCCACACGTGTGTTCTGCCAAAAGCACCATTTGCATGCATATCGTGTGCTTTTGCAGAAAACTCCATCCGCGTCTACCAAAAGTTGCATATGCCTGCTTAAAACGCGTTTTGGCACATATCCATGTGCTGGTTCTAAAAAGAGCAGCATTGGCATGCTTTTCACGTCGTTTGGTAGAAATCCACACGCGCGTTCTGCCAAAAGCACCATTTGCATGCATATCGTGTGGTTTTGCAGAAAACTGCATCCGCGTCTACCAAAAGCTTAAAACGCGTTTTGGCACAAATCCATGAGCGGGTTCTAAAAAGAGCAGCATTGGCATGCTTTTCACGTCGTTTGGTAGAAATCCATACGCGCGTTCTGCCAAAAGCACCATTTGCATGCATATCGTGTGGTTTTGCAGAAAACTGCAACCGCGTCTACCAAAAGTTGCATATGCATGCTTAAAACGCGTTTTGGCACAAATCCATGTGCGGCTTCTAAAAAGAGCAGCATTGCCATGCTTTTCACGTCGTTTGGTAGAAATCCACACGCGCGTTCTGCCAAAAGCACCATTTGCATGCATATCGTGTGGTTTTGCAGAAAACTGCATCCGCGTCTACCAAAAGATGCATAAGCGTGGTTAAAACGCGTTTTGGCACAAATCCATGTGCGGGTTCTAAAAAGAGCAGCATTGGCATGCTTTTCACGTCGTTTGGTAGAAATCCACACGCGCGTTCTGCCAAAAGCACCATTTGCATGCATATCGTGTGGTTTTGCAGAAAACTGCGTCCGCGTCTACCAAAACTTGCATATGCATGCTTAAAACGCGTTTTGGCAAAAATCCTTGTGCGGGTGCTAAAAAGAGCAGCACAGGCATTTTTTTCACGTCGTTTGGTAGAAATCCACACGCGCGTTCTGCCAAAAGCACCATTTGCATGCATATCGTGTGGTTTTGCAGAAAACTGCATCCGCGTCTACCAAAAGTTGCATATGCCTGCTTAAAACGCGTTTTGGCACATATCCATGTGCTGGTTCTAAAAAGAGCAGCATTGGCATGCTTTTCACGTCGTTTGGTAGAAATCCACACGCGCGTTCTGCCAAAAGCACCATTTGCATGCATATCGTGTGGTTTTGCAGAAAACTGCATCCGCGTCTACCAAAAGCTTAAAACGCGTTTTGGCACAAATCCATGAGCGGGTTCTAAAAAGAGCAGCATTGGCATGCTTTTCACGTCGTTTGGTAGAAATCCACACGGGCGTTCTGCCAAAAGCACCATTTGCATGCATATCGTGTGGTTTTGCAGAAAACTGCATCCGCGTCTACCAAAAGTTGCATATGCATGCTTAAAACGCGTTTTGGCACAAATCCATGTGCGGGTGCTAAAAAGAGCAGCATTGGCATGCTTTTCTTGTCGTTTGGTAGAAATCCACACGCGCGTTCTGCCAAAAGCACCTATTTCATGCATATCGTGTGGTTTTGCAGAAAACTGCGTCCGCGTCTACCAAAAAGTGCATGTGTTTGCTTAAAACGCGTTTTGGCACAAATCTATGTGCAGGTGCTAAAAAGAGCAGCATCGGCATACTTTTCACGTCGTTTGGTAGAAATCCACACGCGCGTTCTGCCAAAGGCACCATTTGCATGCATATCGTGGGGTTTTGCAGAAAACTGCAGCCGCGTCTACCAAAAGATGCATATGCATGCTTAAAACGCGTTTTGGCAAAAATCCTTGTGCGGGTGCTAAAAAGAGCAGCACTGGCATTTTTTTTCACGTCGTTTGGTAGAAATCCACACGGGCGTTCTGCGAAAAGCACCATTTGCATGCATATCGTGTGGTTTTGCAGAAAACTGCGTCCGCGTCTACCAAAACTTGCATATGCATGCTTAAAACGCGTTTTGGCACAAATCTATGTGCAGGTGCTAAAAAGAGCAGCATCGGCATACTTTTCACGTCGTTTGGTAGAAATCCACACGCGCGTTCTGCCAAAAGCACCATTTGCATGCATATCGTGTGGTTTTGCAGAAAACTGCATCCGCATCTACCAAAAGTTGCATATGCATGCTTAAAACGCGTTTTGGCACAAATCCATGTGCGGGTGCTAAAAAGAGCAGCATTGGTATGCTTTTCACGTCGTTTGGTAGAAATCCACACGCGCGTTCTGCCAAAAACACCATTTGCATGCATATCTTGTGGTTTTGCAGAAAACTGCGTCCGCGTCTACCAAAAAGTGCATGTGCTTGCTTAAAACGCGTTTTGGCACAAATCCATGTGCAGGTGCTAAAAAGAGCAGCATCGGCATACTTTTCACGTCGTTTGGTAGAATTCCACACGCGCGTTCTGCCAAAAGCACCATTTGCAAGCATATCGTGTGGTTTTCCAGAAAAATGCGTCCGCGTCTACCAAAACTTGCATATGCAAGCTTAAAACGCGTTTTGGCACAAATCCATGTGCGGGTTCTAAAAAGAGCAGTTTGGCCTGCTTTTCACGTCGTTTGGTAGAAATCCACACGCGCGTTCTGCCAAAAGCACCATTTGCATGCATATCGCGTGGTTTTGCAGAAAACTGCATCCGCGTCTACCAAAAGATGCATAAGCGTGGTTAAAACGCGTTTTGGCACAAATCCATGTGCGGGTTCTAAAAAGAGCAGCATTGGCATGCTTTTCACGTCGTTTGGTAGAAATCCACACGCGCGTTCTGCCAAAAGCACCATTTGCATGCATATCGTGTGGTTTTGCAGAAAACTGCATCTGCGTCTACCAAAAGATGCATAAGCGTGGTTAAAACGCGTTTTGGCACAAATCCATGTGCGGGTTCTAAAAAGAGCAGCATTGGCATGCTATTCACGTCGTTTGGTAGAAATCCACACGCGCGTTCTGCCAAAAGCACCATTTGCATGCATATCTTGTGGTTTTGCAGAAAACTGCGTCCGCGTCTACCAAAAAGTGCATGTGCTTGCATAAAACGCGTTTTGGCACAAATCCATGTGCAGGTGCTAAAAAAAGCAGCATCGGCATACTTTTCACGTCGTTTGGTAGAAATCCACACGCGCGTTCTGCCAAAAGCACCATTTGCATGCATATCGTGTGGTTTTGCAGAAAACTGCATCCGCGTCTACCAAAAGTTGCATATGCATGCCTAAAACGCGTTTTGGCACAAATCCATGTGCGGGTGCTAAAAAGAGCAGCATTGGTATGCTTCTCACGTCGTTTGGTAGAAATCCACACGCGCGTTCTGCCAAAAGCACCATTTGCATGCATATCGTGTGGTTTTGCAGAAAACTGCATCCGCGTCTACCAAAAGTTGCATATGCATGCTTAAAACGCGTTTTGGCACAAATCCATGTGCGGGTGCTAAAAAGAGCAGCATTGGTATGCTTCTCACGTCGTTTGGTAGAAATCCACACGCGCGTTCTGCCAAAAGCACCATTTGCATGCATATCGTGTGGTTTTGCAGAAAACTGCATCCGCGTCTACCAAAAGCTTAAAACGCGTTTTGGCACAAATCCATGAGCGGTTCTAAAAAGAGCAGCATTGGCATGCTTTTCACGTCATTTGGTAGAAATCCACACGCGCGTTCTGCCAAAAGCACCATTTGCATGCATATCGTTTGGTTTTGCAGAAAACTGCATCCGTGTCTACCAAAAGATGCATATGCATGCTTAAAACGCGTTTTGGCACAAATCCATGAGCGGGGTTCTAAAAAGAGCAGCATTGGCATGCTTTTCACGTAGTTTGGTAGAAATCCACGCGCGCGTTCTGCCAAAAGCACCATTTGCATGCATATCGTGTAGTTGTGCAGAAAACTGCATCCGCGTCTACCAAAAAGTGCATGTGCTTGCTTAAAACGCGTTTTGGCACAAATCCATGTGCGGGTGCTAAAAAAAGCAGCATTGGCATGCTTTTCACGTCGTTTGGTAGAAATCCACACGCGCGTTCTGCCAAAAGCACCATTTGCATGCATATCGTGTGGTTTTGCAGAAAACTCCATCCGTGTCTACCAAAAGATGCATATGCATGCTTAAAACGCCTTTGGGCACAAATCCATGTGCGGGTGCTAAAAAGAGCAGCATTGGCATGCTTTTCACGTCCTTTGGTAGAACTCCACACGCGCGTTCTGCCAAAAGCACCATTTGCATGCATATCGTGTGGTTTTGCAGAAAACTGCATCCGTGTCTACCAAAAGATGCATATGCATGCTTAAAACGCGTTTTGGCACAAATCCTGGTGCGGGTGCTAAAAAGAGCAGCAATGCTTTTCACGTCGTTTGGTAGAAATCCACACGCGCGTTCTGCCAAAAGCACCATTTGCATGCATATCTTGTGGTTTTGCAGAAAACTGCATCCGCGTCTACCAAAAGATGCATATGCATGCTTAAAACGCGTTTGGGCACAAATCCATGAGCGGGTTCTAAAAAGAGCAGCATTGGCATGCTTTTCACGTCGTTTGGTAGAAATCCACGCGCGCGTTCTGCCAAAAGCACCATTTGCATGCATATCGTGTAGTTGTGCAGAAAACTGCATCCGCGTCTACCAAAAAGTGCATGTGCTTGCTTAAAACGCGTTTTGACACAAATCCATGTGCGGGTGCTAAAAAAAGCAGCATTGGCATGCTTTTCACGTTGTTTGGTAGAAATCCACACGCGCGTTCTGCCAAAAGACCATTTGCATGCATATCGTGTGGTTTTGCAGAAAACTGCATCCGTGTCTACCAAAAGATGCATATGCATGCTTAAAACGCGTTTGGGCACAAATCCATGTGCGGGTGCTAAAAAGAGCAGCATTGGCATGCTTTTCACGTCGTTTGGTAGAAATCCACACGCGCGTTCTGCCAAAAGCACCATTTGCATGCATATCGTGTGGATTTGCAGAAAACTGCATCCGCGTCTACCAAAAGCTTAAAACGCGTTTTGGCACAAATCCATGAGCGGGTTCTAAAAAGAGCAGCATTGACATGCTTTTCACGTCGTTTGGTAGAAATCCACACGCGCGTTCTGCCAAAAGCCCCATTTGCATGCATATCGTGTGGTTTTGCAGAAAACTGCGTCCGCGTCTACCAAAACTTGCATATGCATGCTTAAAACGCGTTTTGGCACAAATCCATGTGCGGCTTCTAAAAAGAGCAGCATTGGCATGCTTTTCACGTCGTTTGGTAGAAATCCACACGCGCGTTCTGCCAAAAGCACCATTTGCATGCATATCATCTGGTTTTGCAGCAAACTGCATCCGCGTCTTCCAAAAGATGCATAAGCGTGGTTAAAACGCGTTTTGGCACAAATCCATGTGCGGGTTCTAAAAAGAGCAGCATTGGCATGCTTTTCACGTCGTTTGGTAGAAATCCACACGCGCGTTCTGCCAAAAGCACCATTTGCATGCATATCTTGTGGTTTTGCAGAAAACTGCGTCCGCGTCTACCAAAAAGTGCATGTGCTTGCTTAAAACGCGTTTTGGCACAAATCCATGTGCAGGTGCTAAAAAGAGCAGCATCGGCATACTTTTCACGTCGTTTGGTAGAAATCCACACGCGCGTTCTGCCAAAAGCACCATTTGCAAGCATATCGTGTGGTTTTGCAGAAAACTGCGTCCGCGTCTACCAAAACTTGCATATGCAAGCTTAAAACGCGTTTTGGCACAAATCCATGTGCGGGTTCTAAAAAGAGCAGATTGGCCTGCTTTTCACGTCGTTTGGTAGAAATCCACACGCGCGTTCTGCCAAAAGCACCATTTGCATGCATATCGTGTGGTTTTGCAGAAAACTGCATCCGCGTCTACCAAAAGATGCATAAGCGTGGTTAAAACGCGTTTTGGCCCAAATCCATGTGCGGGTTCTAAAAAGAGCAGCATTGGCATGCTTTTCACGTCGTTTGGTAGAAATCCACACGCGCGTTCTGCCAAAAGCACCATTTGCATGCATATCTTGTGGTTTTGCAGAAAACTGCGTCCGCGTCTACCAAAAAGTGCATGTGCTTGCTAAAACGCGTTTTGGCACAAATCCATGTGCGGGTTCTAAAAAGAGCAGATTGGCCTGCTTTTCACGTCGTTTGGTAGAAATCCACACGCGCGTTCTGCCAAAAGCACCATTTGCATGCATATCGTGTGGTTTTACAGAAAACTGCATCCGCGTCTACCAAAAGCTTAAAACGCGTTTTCGCACAAATCCATGAGCGGGTCCTAAAAAGAGCAGCATTGGCATGCTTTTCACGTCGTTTGGTAGAAATCCACACGCGCGTTCTGCCAAAAGCACCATTTGCATGCATATCTTGTGGTTTTGCAGAAAACTGCGTCCGCGTCTACCAAAAAGTGCATGTGCTTGCTTAAAACGCGTTTTGGCACAAATCCATGTGCAGGTGCTAAAAAGAGCAGCATCGGCATACTTTTCACGTCGTTTGGTAGAAATCCACACGCGCGTTCTGCCAAAAGCACCATTTGCAAGCATATCGTGTGGTTTTGCAGAAAACTGCGTCCGCGTCTACCAAAACTTGCATATGCAAGCTTAAAACGCGTTTTGGCACAAATCCATGTGCGGGTTCTAAAAAGAGCAGATTGGCCTGCTTTTCACGTCGTTTGGTAGAAATCCACACGCGCGTTCTGCCAAAAGCACCATTTGCATGCATATCGTGTGGTTTTGCAGAAAACTGCATCCGCGTCTACCAAAAGATGCATAAGCGTGGTTAAAACGCGTTTTGGCCCAAATCCATGTGCGGGTTCTAAAAAGAGCAGCATTGGCATGCTTTTCACGTCGTTTGGTAGAAATCCACACGCGCGTTCTGCCAAAAGCACCATTTGCATGCATATCTTGTGGTTTTGCAGAAAACTGCGTCCGCGTCTACCAAAAAGTGCATGTGCTTGCTAAAACGCGTTTTGGCACAAATCCATGTGCGGGTTCTAAAAAGAGCAGATTGGCCTGCTTTTCACGTCGTTTGGTAGAAATCCACACGCGCGTTCTGCCAAAAGCACCATTTGCATGCATATCGTGTGGTTTTACAGAAAACTGCATCCGCGTCTACCAAAAGCTTAAAACGCGTTTTCGCACAAATCCATGAGCGGGTCCTAAAAAGAGCAGCATTGGCATGCTTTTCACGTCATTTGGTAGAAATCCACACGCGCGTTCTGCCAAAAGCACCATTTGCATGCATATCGTGTGGTTTTGCAGAAAACTGCATCCGTGTCTACCAAAAGATGCATATGCATGCTTAAAACGCGTTTTGGCACAAATCCATGAGCGGGGTTCTAAAAAGAGCAGCATTGGCATGCTTTTCACGTTGTTTGGTAGAAATCCACGCGCGCGTTCTGCCAAAAGTACCATTTGCATGCATATCGTGTAGTTGTGCAGAAAACTGCATCCGCGTCTACCAAAAAGTGCATGTGCTTGCTTAAAACGCGTTTTGGCACAAATCCATGTGCGGGTGCTAAAAAAAGCAGCATTGGCATGCTTTTCACGTCCCCGCAGGGGCGTCTGCGTAAGCAGGCGTTTGGTGTGTTGCGCCACCACGTACCCGAGCACACGAGGGTTGGACCCTCCCGCGTGTAGCCGTGCGCGGCTTAGCCGTGTCTGGGGAAAGGGGGATCCTGGGGGTTGAGCCGATGCTGGGTGCTTGGACCTTTAAGGCCCCCCGGCGGAGGCAACACACCTCTTTGGCCTCTGCTTCACATAGACGGCACCCCCGGACTGACCCACCCGGGGGAAATCGGTAGTTGCCTTTTCCTGTCTCTCTCTCCCTATTACCTTCGTCTTTCTCTTACTTTCCACCTTTCCTGTCTCCTGCTCTCTTCTTTTTACTTCTTTTTTTCCTGGCGGCAAGGGTTAACCCTGTGTGGATAGCCAACCTTGGTTATTTCATATTTGGTTATAGTAGTAATGTACAGCTGGCGTTTGCAGGCCGTGTTTCACAGGTCCTGCAGCGTCCCCTTGTAGGACTCCACGGTGGGTGGCTGGCGTTACTGCCGAAATCTCACATATGTTTATGGCTACCTCCTTCCCTACACTCCCTGATCGCCCTCAGAAAAGAGGGCGCACCGATGAAGTATTCAAATTTTTTGGTCGGCAAAAAGAATCTTTCCCTCGTTTCCACGTTATCCATTCTGAAACACCAGCTAAACCAGTGCGAACAATTTCTCCATTTCTTGTATCGAAGTCCCTTACCGAAGTTTTTGGTCCAGGATATAAGGCGTCGAGGATGGCTAGCGGTGACCTCCTCCTGGAGCTCCGCGATCACAAACAATTTGAGAAACTGCCTAAACTTGTATCATTTGGGGAGACCCAAATAGTAGTAACCCCGCACCGCACGATGAATACCTCCCGCGGCGTTGTCTCAGACGATGATTTGCTGCAGCTCTCTGAGGCTGAACTCTTGGAGGGCTTCAGTGAACAAAATGTTATAAATGTCAAAAGAATCAAGATGAGGCGAGATGGTAAGGAACTTGCGACCAAACACCTAATACTCACCTTTAACTCAAGTGTCCTGCCCGAGTCCATCGAGGCCGGGTATATCAAGCTCCGTGTTCGTCCATACATCCCTAATCCCCTGCGTTGCTTCAAATGCCAGCGTTTCGGTCACAGCTCGCAGAGCTGCCGAGGCCGCCAAACCTGCGCTAAATGCAGTGCTAATGAGCACACTTCTGAATCGTGTGAAAACTCTCTCCACTGCGTAAACTGCGAAGGCGAGCACGCTGCATACTCGCGGTCGTGCCCGTCTTGGAAGAAAGAAAAGGAAATAGTTACGATTAAAGTTAAAGAAAACATAAGTTTCAAAGAAGCACGCAGGCGGGTATCTTTCCTGCCAAAGCACACCTTTGCCGAAGTGGCGCGTCAGGGGGCAGCGCCACAACGGCCTCCGGCAGCTGTCCGTCCCACACCCAGTGAGGCGGCAGTGACGCCATCCGCCCCCTCGGCGACTGCAGCTAACGCTGCTACGCCACCACAGCAGGCGGGGCCAACGACCACGAAGGTGGGCGCAGCCGAGGCTACCCCAACCTCCCCGGCCCCGTCCAGCGCTGGCAACAACCGGCGCAGCCAGATCCCTCAGGGAGCCCCACCGACCTCCGGGCTGGTGGGCGCAGGGACCTTGCCTTCCGAGGCAGGACCCTCACAGAAAACTCGCTCGCAAGAGCATGTGTCCAGCGCCTCCCAAGAGGCAATGGACACTACACATGTCCTCACGGCGCGCCAAGCGCCTAAGGAGCGGCGAGGCTCACTCGAACGCTCCAGAAGGGGCAAAACCCCGATTACAGGGCCTCGAAAGGGCTCTGTAATCTAAGACATCTTTCAGTTTCCGTACACACAGCACCAACTTACTTTAAAAATGGATACACAAATAATTCAGTGGAATGTCCGAGGTCTTCTTAGAAACCTAGATGATGTGCAGGAACTCATCCAAAAACACAATCCAAAAGTGCTGTGTTTACAGGAAACACACCTAAAATCCAAACACACAAATTTTCTCCGACAGTACATAACTTATCGCAAGAATCGCGATGATGCTGTCGCATCATCGGGTGGTGTCGCCATTGTTATCCATAAGAACATTGCGTGTCAACTTTTACAGCTAAAAACGCCTCTCGAAGCAGTGGCGGTCCGAGCTGTTCTTCTAAACAAACTCATCACCATTAGCTCTCTTTACATACCCCCACATTACCAATTAACGAAACACGAATTTCAATCTTATGTAGATCAATTGCCAGAACCTTATGTTGTTCTTGGCGATTTCAATGCGCATAGCACCTTGTGTGGAGACTCTCGCATCGATGCGCGAGGTCGTCTCGTTGAACAGTTCCTTTTTTCTTCTGGAGCGTGCATTCTAAATAGGAAAGAACCCACATATTACTCTCTTGCAAACAGATCCTTTTCGTCAATAGATCTTAGTATAGTCTCCGCGTCTATACTACCCGAACTCAACTGGGAAGTTACGAGCAATCCTTACGGGAGCGATCACTTCCCCGTACTGCTAAAAACATCTAAAGAAAATGAATTTCCCCCACAAGTTCCTAGGTGGAAGATAGATACAACCGACTGGGAGAAATTTCGAAATCTATCTAGACTCTCATGGGCTGATATATCTTCTCTAGAAATCGATGCCGCTGTGGAGTATTTTACAGCGTTCATAATAGATGCCGCATCTAAATGCATATCTGAAGGAAGCGGTTTGGGATGCAGACGGCGTGTCCCGTGGTGGAACGAGGAATGTAGGATTGCTCGTAAGAAACAGAACAAAGCGTGGGGTTGCTACGCGCTTCCCCCACTGCAGAGAATCTTATCAACTTTAAGAAAGTAAAATCTCAAGGCAGGAGAACCCGCAGGCAGGCCAGAAGAGAAAGTTGGCAGAACTTTTTATCAAGTATAAACTCGTTTACAGATGAGGCGAAAGTCTGGAACCACGTAAATAGAATTAGAGGGCGGCAAACATATTCACTCCCACTAGTAAATACACAGGGCGATACACTGAAAGATCAAGCCGACTCACTGGGGGAACACTTTGAGAGTGTATCAAGCTCAAATCATTATTCACAATCCTTCCTAAAATATAAACAAATCGAAGAATGCAAGCCACTCACCAATAAATGCCGACAGAATGAACCGTACAATTGCCCTTTTAGTGCTGCCGAGTTGAAAGCTGCCTTGAGCGCATGCAAGACCTCTGCACCGGGATCCGATAGAATCATGTATGCCATGCTCAAAAATTTACACAATGACACACAAGTAACACTACTTACACTCTTCAACACTATCTGGGACGCAGGGTACCTTCCAACGGCATGGAAAGAAGCCATTGTGGTCCCTGTTTTGAAACAAGGGAAAGACCCTTCTTCAGTGGCAAGTTACCGCCCGATAGCCCTCACAAGCTGCATGTGTAAGGTATTTGAAAAAATGATAAATCGGCGACTCATCCACTTCCTTGAACAAAACAAAATGCTTGATCCCTTTCAGTGTGGCTTCCGAGAAGGGCGCTGCACAACCGACCATCTTGTACGTATTGAAGGACATATTCGTGACGCGTTTGTACACAAACAGTTCTTCTTATCGATATTCCTCGATATGGAGAAGGCGTACGATACGACCTGGCGGTATGGAATCTTGAGAGATTTGTCAGAAATGGGCATTCATGGTAATATGCTAAACGTAATAAAAAGCTACCTGTCCAATCGTACCTTCCGGGTGAAAGTAGGCAATGTGCTGTCACGTCCTTTTGCACAAGAAACCGGTGTACCCCAGGGTGGCGTGCTCAGTTGCACACTCTTTATTGTTAAGATGACAACACTTCGTGCTTCCGTACCACCCGCCATCTTTTACTCTGTCTACGTGGACGACATTCAAATAGGTTTCAAATCCTGTAACCTCGCAGTGTGCGAAAGACAGGTACAGCATGGTTTGAACAAGGTGTCAGGGTGGGCAGAGAAAAATGGATTCAAAATCAATCCTCATAAGAGTTCTTGTGTTTTGTTCACAAGGAAGAGAGGCCTAGTTCCGGATCCCTGCTTGGAAGTGTGTGGACAACAGATACCTGTAAACAAAGAACATAAATTTCTAGGTGTCATACTTGACTACAGACTCACTTTCGTCCCCCACATTAAATATCTTAAAGAAAAATGTCTGAAAACAATGAACATAATGAAACTTCTTTCCCAGACTACGTGGGGTAGTGACAGGAAGTGTTTAATGAATCTATATAAAAGCCTCATTCGATCACGACTAGACTACGGTGCCGTCATTTATCACTCTGCCACCCCGAGCGCACTAAAGATGCTAGACCCTGTTCACCATCTGGGTATCCGTTTAGCCACAGGAGCTTTCAGAACGAGTCCCGTACAAAGTTTATATGCAGAATCGAATGAGTGGTCACTACATATCCAGAGAACATACATCAGCCAAACATATTTTTTGAAAGTCCACTCTAATCCCGAACATCTCTGTTTTAACACCATTAATGATATGACATATGCTACACTATTTCGTAATCGTCCTTCCGTAAGACAGCCTTTCTCGCTGCGTGTGAGGGAGCTTAGTCATGAAATGCATGTTCCAATCCTCGAACTTCGCCTAATGCATCCAGCCAAGCTGCTACCTCCTTGGGAGTGGCAGTCGATACAATGCGATACATCTTTCATTGAAGTTACAAAAAACGCTCCAGAGATTGAAATCCAGATGCATTTCCGGGAACTCCAGCACAAACACTCCTGCACGGAGTTCTACACAGACGCATCGAAGTCACACGACGGGGTGTCCTATGCAGCCGTCGGGCCATCCTTCTCAGAAACCGATGTACTGCATGCGGAAACTAATATCTTTACGGCGGAGGCTTACGCACTATTGTCGGCTGTGAAGCATATAAGGAAATCAAAACTCCAGAAAGCAGTCATATATACGGATTCCCTTAGTGTTGTGAAGGCCTTGATGGCTTTCTCAAACCACAAAAATCCAGTAATTAACGAACTTTATTCTGCTCTGTGTAAAGCGTATATAGGTAATCAGCATGTCATCATATGCTGGGTGCCAGGTCATAGGGGCATCGAAGGTAACATTCTTGCGGACCAGATGGCCACGTCAGTTACATCGCATTCTGCTAATCCCACCGCTGCAGTTCCTGTCACAGACCTGAAGCCCTTCTTACGGAGGAAACTACGGAACCAGTGGCAACGGCTATGGGACGCAGAAACAAATAATAAGCTCCACGTGATAAAGCCACAGTTAGGATTCTGGCCTTCCGTAACAAAATCACGCCGGACAGATGTCCTATTCTGTCGTCTGAGAATAGGACACACATTTGGCACACATAACTTTTTACTCACCGGAAACGAGCCTCCAACCTGTGGTAGATGCGGGGAGAGGCTGACCGTCCTCCACGTCCTCCTGGAGTGTCGGGAAGCCGAACATGAAAGAAAGAAGCATTTTCCCTTAGCATACCGGCAGCGCATCCCCCTTCATCCAGTAATGTTACTAGGCCCAGAACCGCTATTTGACTCCAGCGCAGTCCTGGGCTTCCTGAAAGATGTTGTATTACATGTTATAAGCCCCACACACTCGTAGCGTCTCCTCTTTCCAGAGGATGCCGCTGTGATAATCTTTTTTATGTAGCACATGCCTCTAAGCCCTTGTGTCTCAAGGGCTCTAACGAGGCAGTGGTGCTCTAGTGAATTTTAGAATCTTATATATTTTCTATTTTGCATCATTCTTTTACGATGGATTTTAAAGTTCATAGTATTCGTCATCAGTCATCGCCATAATTTTATAGCACGAAGATTTTACGCACTTTACAGCGACTATTTTAGGCCACTTTACAGCAAAGTCACATCTTCCAGAATACATCCTTAACACTACCACCAGTCATGGCGCTCTTTGGCCAAACCTGGCCCTTGCGCCACAAAACAACACACATCATCATCATGCTTTTCACGTCGTTTGGTAGAAATCCACACGCGCGTTCTGCCAAAAGCACCATTTGCATGCATATCGTGTGGTTTTGCAGAAAACTGCATCCGTGTCTACCAAAAGATGCATATGCATGCTTAAAACGCGTTTGGGCACAAATCCATGTGCGGATGCTAAAAAGAGCAGCATTGGCATGCTTTTCACGTCCTTTGGTAGAACTCCACACGCGCGTTCTGCCAAAAGCACCATTTGCATGCATATCGTGTGGTTTTGCAGAAAACTGCATCCGTGTCTACCAAAAGATGCATATGCATGCTTAAAACGCGTTTTGGCACAAATCCTGGTGCGGGTGCTAAAAAGAGCAGCAATGCTTTTCACGTCGTTTGGTAGAAATCCACACGCGCGTTCTGCCAAAAGCACCATTTGCATGCCTATCTTGTGGTTTTGCAGAAAACTGCATCCGCGTCCACCAAAAGATGCATATGCATGCTTAAAACGCGTTTGGGCACAAATCCATGAGCGGGTTCTAAAAAGAGCAGCATTGGCATGCTTTTCACGTCGTTTGGTAGAAATCCACGCGCGCGTTCTGCCAAAAGCACCATTTGCATGCATATCGTGTAGTTGTGCAGAAAACTGCATCCGCGTCTACCAAAAAGTGCATGTGCTTGCTTAAAACGCGTTTTGGCACAAATCCATGTACGGGTGCTAAAAAAGCAGCATTGGCATGCTTTTCACGTCGTTTGGTAGAAATCCACACGCGCGTTCTGCCAAAAGCACCATTTGCATGCATATCTTGTGGTTTTGCAGAAAACTGCGTCCGCGTCTACCAAAAAGTGCATGTGCTTGCTTAAAACGCGTTTTGGCACAAATCCATGTGCAGGTGCTAAAAAGAGCAGCATCGGCATACTTTTCACGTCGTTTGGTAGAAATCCACACGCGCGTTCTGCCAAAAGCACCATTTGCAAGCATATCGTGTGGTTTTGCAGAAAACTGCGTCCGCGTCTACCAAAACTTGCATATGCAAGCTTAAAACGCGTTTTGGCACAAATCCATGTGCGGGTTCTAAAAAGAGCAGATTGGCCTGCTTTTCACGTCGTTTGGTAAAAATCCACACGCGCGTTCTGCCAAAAGCACCATTTGCATGCATATCTTGTGGTTTTGCAGAAAACTGCGTCCGATTCTACCAAAAAGTGCATGTGCAAGCTTAAAACGCGTTTTGGCACAAATCCATGTGTGGGTTCTAAAAAGAGCAGCATTGGCATGCTTTTCACGTCGTTTGGTAGAAATCCACACGCGCGTTCTGCCAAAAGCACCATTTGCATGCATATCTTGTGGTTTTGCAGAAAACTGCGTCCGCGTCTACCAAAAAGTGCATGTGCTTGCTAAAACGCGTTTTGGCACAAATCCATGTGCGGGTTCTAAAAAGAGCAGATTGGCCTGCTTTTCACGTCGTTGGGTAGAAATCCATACGCGCGTTCTGCCAAAAGCACCATTTGCAAGCATATCGTGTGGTTTTGCAGAAAACTGCATCCGCGTCTACCAAAAGTTGCATATGCATGCTTAAAACGCGTTTTGGCACAAATCCATGTGCGGGTTTTAAAAAGAGCAGCATTGGCATGCTTTTCACGTCGTTTGGTAGAAATCCACACGCGCGTTCTGCCAAAAGCACCATTTGCATGCATATCGTGTGGTTTTGCAGAAAACTGCATCCGTGTCTACCAAAAGATGCATATGCTTGCTTAAAACGCCTTTTGGCACAAATCCATGTGCAGGTGCTAAAAAGAGCAGCATCGGCATGCTTTTCACGTCGTTTGGTAGAACTCCACACGCGCGTTCTGCCAAAAGCACCATTTGCATGCATATCGTGTGGTTTTGCAGAAAACTGCATCCGCGTCTACCAAAAGATGCATATGCATGCTTAAAACGCGTTTTGGCACAAATCCATGTGCGGGTGCTAAAAAGAGCAGCATTGGCATGCTTTTCACGTCGTTTGGTAGAAATCCACACGCGCGTTCTGCCAAAAGCACCATTTGCGTGCATATCGTGTGGTTTTGCAGAAAACTGCATCCGTGTCTAACAAAAGATGCATATGCATGCTTAAAACGCGTTTTGGCACAAATCCATGTGCGGGTGCTAAAAAGAGCAGCATTGGCATGCTTTTCACGTCGTTTGGTAGAAATCCACACGTGTGTTCTGCCAAAAGCACCATTTGCATGCATATCGTGTGCTTTTGCAGAAAACTGCATCCGCGTCTACCAAAAGTTGCATATGCCTGCTTAAAACGCGTTTTGGCACATATCCATGTGCTGGTTCTAAAAAGAGCAGCATTGGCATGCTTTTCACGTCGTTTGGTAGAAATCCACACGCGCGTTCTGCCAAAAGCACCATTTGCATGCATATCGTGTGGTTTTGCAGAAAACTGCATCCGCGTCTACCAAAAGCTTAAAACGCGTTTTGGCAGAAATCCATGAGCGGGTTCTAAAAAGAGCAGCATTGGCATGCTTTTCACGTCGTTTGGTAGAAATCCACACGCGCGTTCTGCCAAAAGCCCCATTTGCATGCATATCGTGTGGTTTTGCAGAAAACTGCATCCGCGTCTACCAAAACTTGCATATGCATGCTTAAAACGCGTTTTGGCACAAATCCATGTGCGGCTTCTAAAAAGAGCAGCATTGGCATGCTTTTCATGTCGTTTGGTAGAAATCCACACGCGCGTTCTGCCAAAAGCACCATTTGCATGCATATCGTGTGGTTTTGCAGAAAACTGCATCCGCATCTACCAAAAGATGCATATGCATGCTTAAAACGCGTTTTGGCTCAAATCCATGTGCGGGTTCTAAAAAGAGCAGCATTGGCATGCTTTTCACGTCGTTTGGTAGAAATCCATACGCGCGTTCTGCCAAAAGCACCATTTGCATGCATATCGTGTGGTTTTGCAGAAAACTGCATCCGCGTCTACCAAAAGTTGCATATGCATGCTTAAAACGCGTTTTGGCACAAATCCATGTGCGGCTTCTAAAAAGAGCAGCATTGGCATGCTTTTCACGTCGTTTGGTAGAAATCCACACGCGCGTTCTGCCAAAAGCACCATTTGCATGCATATCGTGTGGTTTTGCAGAAAACTGCATCCGCGTCTACCAAAAGATGCATAAGCGTGGTTAAAACGCGTTTTGGCACAAATCCATGTGCGGGTTCTAAAAAGAGCAGCATTGGCATGCTTTTCACGTCGTTTGGTAGAAATCCACACGCGCGTTCTGCCAAAAGCACCATTTGCATGCATATCGTGTGGTTTTGCAGAAAACTGCGTCCGCGTCTACCAAAACTTGCATATGCATGCTTAAAACGCGTTTTGGCAAAAATCCTTGTGCGGGTGCTAAAAATAGCAGCACTGGCATTTTTTTCACGTCGTTTGGTAGAAATCCACACGGGCGTTCTGCCAAAAGCACCATTTGCATGCATATCGTGTGGTTTTGCAGAAAACTGCATCCGCGTCTACCAAAAGTTGCATATGCATGCTTAAAACGCGTTTTGGCACAAATCCATGTGCGGGTGCTAAAAAGAGCAGCATTGGCATGCTTTTCATGTCGTTTGGTAGAAATCCACACGCGCGTTCTGCCAAAAGCACCTATTTCATGCATATCGTGTGGTTTTGCAGAAAACTTCGTCCGCGTCTACCAAAAAGTGCATGTGCTTGCTTAAAACGCGTTTTGGCACAAATCTATGTGCAGGTGCTAAAAAGAGCAGCATCGGCATACTTTTCACGTCGTTTGGTAGAAATCCACACGCGCGTTCTGCCAAAGGCACCATTTGCATGCATATCGTGGGGTTTTGCAGAAAACTGCAGCCGCGTCTACCAAAAGATGCATATGCATGCTTAAAACGCGTTTTGGCAAAAATCCTTGTGCGGGTGCTAAAAAGAGCAGCACTGGCATTTTTTTCACGTCGTTTGGTAGAAATCCACACAGGCGTTCTGCCAAAAGCACCATTTGCATGCATATCGTGTGGTTTTGCAGAAAACTGCATCCGCGTCTACCAAAAGTTGCATATGCATGCTTAAAACGCGTTTTGGCACAAATCCATGGGCGGGTGCTAAAAAGAGCAGCATTGGCATGCTTTTCATGTCGTTTGGTAGAAATCCACACGCGCGTTCTGCCAAAAGCACCTATTTCATGCATATCGTGTTGTTTTGCAGAAAACTGCGTCCGCGTCTACCAAAAAGTGCATGTGCTTGCTTAAAACGCGTTTTGGCACAAATCTATGTGCAGGTGCTAAAAAGAGCAGCATCGGCATACTTTTCACGTCGTTTGGTAGAAATCCACACGCGCGTTCTGCCAAAAGCACCATTTGCATGCATATCGTGTGGTTTTGCAGAAAACTGCATCCGCGTCTACCAAAAGTTGCATATGCATGCTTAAAACGCGTTTTGGCACAAATCCATGTGCGGGTGCTAAAAAGAGCAGCATTGGTATGCTTTTCACGTCGTTTGGTAGAAATCCACACGCGCGTTCTGCCAAAAGCACCATTTGCATGCATATCTTGTGGTTTTGCAGAAAACTGCGTCCGCGTCTACCAAAAAAGCATTTGCTTGCTTAAAACGCGTTTTGGCACAAATCCATGTGCAGGTGCTAAAAAGAGCAGCATCGGCATACTTTTCACGTCGTTTGGTAGAAATCCACACGCGCGTTCTGCCAAAAGCACTATTTGCAAGCATATCGTGTGGTTTTCCAGAAAACTGCGTCCGCGTCTACCAAAACTTGCATATCAAGCTTAAAACGCGTTTTGGCACAAATCCATGTGCGGTTCTAAAAAGAGCAGATTGGCCTGCTTTTCACGTCGTTTGGTAGAAATCCACACGCGCGTTCTGCCAAAAGCACCATTTGCATGCATATCGTGTGGTTTTGCAGAAAACTGCATCCGCGTCTACCAAAGATGCATAAGCGTGGTTAAACGCGTTTTGGCACAAATCTATGTGCGGGTTCTAAAAAGAGCAGCATTGGCATGCTTTTCACGTCGTTTGTAGAAATCCACACGCGCGTTCTGCCAAAAGCACCATTTGCATGCATATCGTGTGGTTTTGCAGAAAACTGCATCCGCGTCTACCAAAAGTTGCATATGCATGCTTAAAACGCGTTTTGGCACAAATCCATGTGCAGGTGCTAAAAAGAGCAGCATCGGCATACTTTTCACGTCGTTTGGTAGAAATCCACACGCGCGTTCTGCCAAAAGCACCATTTGCATGCATATCGTGTGGTTTTGCAGAAAACTGCGTCCGCGTCTACAAAACTTGCATATGCAAGCTTAAAACGCGTTTTGGCACAAATCCATGTGCGGGATCTAAAAAGAGCAGATTGGCCTGCTTTTCACGTCGTTTGGTAGAAATCCACACGCGCGTTCTGCCAAAAGCACCATTTGCATGCATATCTTGTGGTTTTGCAGAAAACTGCGTCCGCGTCTACCAATAAGTGCATGTGCAAGCTTAAAACGCGTTTTGGCACAAATCCATGTGTGGGTTCTAAAAAGAGCAGCATTGGCATGCTTTTCACGTCGTTGGTAGAAATCTACACGCGCGTTCTGCCAAAAGCACCATTTGCATGCATATCTTGTGGTTTTGCAGAAAACTGCGTCCGCGCCTACCAAAAAGTGCATGTGCTTGCTAAAACGCGTTTTGGCACAAATCCATGTGCGGGTTCTAAAAAGAGCAGATTGGCCTGCTTTTCACGTCGTTTGGTAAAAATACACACGCGCGTTCTGCCAAAAGCACCATTGCAAGCATATCGTGTGGTTTTGCAGAAAGCTGCATCCGCGTCTACCAAAAGATGCATATGCATGGTTAAAACGCGTTTTGGCACAAATCCACGTGCGGGTTCTAAACAGAGCAGCATTGGCATGCTTTTCACGTCGTTTGGTAGAAATCCACACGCGCGTTCTGCCAAAAGCACCATTTGCATGCATATCGTGTGGTTTTGCAGAAAACTGCATCCGCGTCTACCAAAAGATGCATAAGCGTGGTTTAAAACGCGTTTTGGCACAAATCCATGTGCGGCTTCTAAAAAGAGCAGCATTGGCATGCTTTTCACGTCGTTTGGTAGAAATCCACACGCGCGTTCTGCCAAAAGCACCATTTGCATGCATATCTTGTGGTTTTGCAGAAAACTGCGTCCGCGTCTACCAAAAAGTGCACGTGCTTGCTTAAAACGCGTTTTGGCACAAATCCACGTGCAGGTGCTAAAAAGAGCAGCAGCGGCATACTTTTCACGTCGTTTGGTAGAAATCCACACGCGCGTTCTGCCAAAAGCACCATTTGCATGCATATCGTGTGGTTTTGCAGAAAACTGCGTCCGCGTCTACCAAAACTTGCATATGCAAGCTTAAAACGCGTTTTGGCACAAATCCATGTGCGGGTTCTGAAAAGAGCAGATTGGCCTGCTTTTCGCGTCGTTTGGTAAAAATCCACACGCGCGTTCTGCCAAAAGCACCATTTGCATGCATATCTTGTGGTTTTGCAGAAACTGCGTCCGCGTCTACCAAAAAGTGCATGTGCAAGCTTAAAACGCGTTTTGGCACAAATCCATGTGTGGGTTCTAAAAAGAGCAGCATTGGCATGCTTTTCACGTCGTTTGGTAGAAATCCACACGCGCGTTCTGCCAAAAGCACCATTTGCATGCATATCTTGTGGTTTTGCAGAAAACTGCGTCCGCGTCTACCAAAAGTGCATGTGCTTGCTAAAACGCGTTTTGGCACAAATCCATGTGCGGGTTCTAAAAAGAGCAGATTGGCCTGCTTTTCACGTCGTTTGGTAGAAATCCATACGCGCGTTCTGCCAAAAGCACCATTTGCAAGCATATCGTGTGGTTTTGCAGAAAACTGCATCCGCGTCTACCAAAAGTTGCATATGCATGCTTAAAACGCGTTTTGGCACAAATCCATGTGCGGGTTTTAAAAAGAGCAGCATTGGCATGCTTTTCACGTCGTTTGGTAGAAATCCACACGCGCGTTCTGCCAAAAGCACCATTTGCATGCATATCGTGTGGTTTTGCAGAAAACTGCATCCGTGTCTACCAAAAGATGCATATGCTTGCTTAAAACGCGTTTTGGCACAAATCCTGGTGCGGGTGCTAAAAAGAGCAGCAATGCTTTTCACGTCGTTTGGTAGAAATCCACACGCGCGTTCTGCCAAAAGCACCATTTGCATGCATATCTTGTGGTTTTGCAGAAAACTGCATCCGCGTCTACCAAAAGATGCATATGCATGCTTAAAACGCGTTTGGTCACAAATCCATGTGCGGGTTCTAAAAAGAGCAGATTGGCCTGCTTTTCACGTCGTTTGGTAGAAATCCACACGCGCGTTCTGCCAAAAGCACCATTTGCATGCATATCGTGTGGTTTTGCAGAAAACTGCATCCGCGTCTACCAAAAGATGCATAAGCGTGGTTAAAACGCGTTTGGCACAAATCCATGTGCGGGTTCTAAAAAGAGCAGCATTGGCATGCTTTTCACGTCGTTTGGTAGAAATCCACACGCGCGTTCTGCCAAAAGCACCATTTGCATGCATATCTTGTGGTTTTGCAGAAACTGCGTCCGCGTCTACCAAAAAGTGCACGTGCTTGCTTAAAACGCGTTTTGGCACAAATCCACGTGCAGGTGCTAAAAAGAGCAGCATCGGCATACTTTTCACGTCGTTTGGTAGAAATCCACACGCGCGTTCTGCCAAAAGCACCATTTGCATGCATATCGTGTGGTTTTGCAGAAAACTGCGTCCGCGTCTACCAAAACTCGCATATGCAAGCTTAAAACGCGTTTTGGCACAAATCCATGTGCGGGTTCTAAAAAGAGCAGATTGGCCTGCTTTTCACGTCGTTTGGTAGAAATCCACACGCGCGTTCTGCCAAAAGCACCATTTGCATGCATATCTTGTGGTTTTGCAGAAAACTGCGTCCGCGTCTACCAAAAAGTGCATGTGCAAGCTTAAAACGCGTTTTGGCACAAATCCATGTGTGGGTTCTAAAAAGAGCAGCATTGGCATGCTTTTCACGTCGTTTGGTAGAAATCCACACGCGCGTTCTGCCAAAAGCACCATTTGCATGCATATCTTGTGGTTTTGCAGAAAACTGCGTCCGCGTCTACCAAAAAGTGCATGTGCTTGCTAAAACGCGTTTTGGCACAAATCCATGTGCGGGTTCTAAAAAGAGCAGATTGGCCTGCTTTTCACGTCGTTTGGTAGAAATCCACACGCGCGTTCTGCCAAAAGCACCATTTGCAAGCATATCGTGTGGTTTGCAGAAAACTGCATCCGCGTCTACCAAAAGTTTGCATATGCATGCTTAAAACGCGTTTTGGCACAAATCCATGTGCGGGTTTTAAAAAGAGCAGCATTGGCATGCTTTTCACGTCGTTTGGTAGAAATCCACACGCGCGTTCTGCCAAAAGCACCATTTGCATGCATATCGTGTGGTTTTGCAGAAAACTGCATCCGTGTCTACCAAAAGATGCATATGCTTGCTCAAAACGCCTTTTGGCACAAATCCATGTGCAGGTGCTAAAAAGAGCAGCATCGGCATGCTTTTCACGTCGTTTGGTAGAACTCCACACGCGCGTTCTGCCAAAAGCACCATTTGCATGCATATTGCATGCATATCGTGTGGTTTTGCAGAAAACTGCATCCGCGTCTACCAAAAGATGCATATGCATGCTTAAAACGCGTTTTGCACAAATCCATGTGCGGGTGCTAAAAAGAGCAGCATTGCATGCTTTTCACGTCGTTTGGTAGAAATCCACAAGCGCGTTCTGCCAAAAGCACCATTTGCGTGCATATCGTGTGGTTTTGCAGAAAACTGCATCCGTGTCTAACAAAAGATGCATATGCATGCTTAAAACGCGTTTTGGCACAAATCCATGTGCGGGTGCTAAAAAGAGCAGCATTGGCATGCTTTTCACGTCGTTTTGGTAGAAATCCACACGTGTGTTCTGCCAAAAGCACCATTTGCATGCATATCGTGTGCTTTTGCAGAAAACTGCATCCGCGTCTACCAAAAGTTGCATATGCCTGCTTAAAACGCGTTTTTGGCACATATCCATGTGCTGGTTCTAAAAAGAGCAGCATTGGCATGCTTTTCACGTCGTTTGGTAGAAATCCACACGCGCGTTCTGCCAAAAGCACCATTTGCATGCATATCGTGTGGTTTTGCAGAAAACTGCATCCGCGTCTACCAAAAGCTTAAAACGCGTTTTGGCACAAATCCATGAGCGGGTTCTAAAAAGAGCAGCATTGGCCTGCTTTTCACGTCGTTTGGTAGAAATCCACACGCGCGTTCTGCCAAAAGCCCCATTTGCATGCATATCGTGTGGTTTTGCAGAAAACTGCATCCGCGTCTACCAAAACTTGCATATGCATGCTTAAAACGCGTTTTGGCACAAATCCATGTGCGGCTTCTAAAAAGAGCAGCATTGGCATGCTTTTCATGTCGTTTGGTAGAAATCCACACGCGCGTTCTGCCAAAAGCACCATTTGCATGCATATCGTGTGGTTTTTGCAGAAAACTGCATCCGCATCTACCAAAAGATGCATATGCATGCTTAAAACGCGTTTTGGCTCAAATCCATGTGCGGGTTCTAAAAAGAGCAGCATTGGCATGCTTTTCACGTCGTTTGGTAGAAATCCATACGCGCGTTCTGCCAAAAGCACCATTTGCATGCATATCGTGTGGTTTTGCAGAAAACTGCATCCGCGTCTACCAAAAGTTGCATATGCATGCTTAAAACGCGTTTTGGCACAAATCCATGTGCGGCTTCTAAAAAGAGCAGCATTGGCATGCTTTTCACGTCGTTTGGTAGAAATTCACACGCGCGTTCTGCCAAAAGCACCATTTGCATGCATATCGTGTGGTTTTGCAGAAAACTGCATCCGCGTCTACCAAAAGATGCATAAGCGTGGTTAAAACGCGTTTTGGCACAAATCCATGTGCGGGTTCTAAAAAGAGCAGCATTGGCATGCTTTTCACGTCGTTTGGTAGAAATCCACACGCGCGTTCTGCCAAAAGCACCATTTGCATGCATATCGTGTGGTTTTGCAGAAAACTGCGTCCGCGTCTACTAAAACTTGCATATGCATGCTTAAAACGCGTTTTGGCAAAAATCCTTGTGCGGGTGCTAAAAAGACCAGCACTGGCATTTTTTTCACGTCGTTTGGTAGAAATCCACACGGGCGTTCTGCCAAAAGCACCATTTGCATGCATATCGTGTGGTTTTGCAGAAAACTGCATCCGCGTCTACCAAAAGTTGCATATGCATGCTTAAAACGCGTTTTGGCACAAATCCATGTGCGGGTGCTAAAAAGAGCAGCATTGGCATGCTTTTCATGTCGTTTGGTAGAAATCCCACACGCGCGTTCTGCCAAAAGCACCTATTTCATGCATATCGTGTGGTTTTGCAGAAAACTGCGTCCGCGTCTACCAAAAAGTGCATGTGCTTGCTTAAAACGCGTTTTGGCACAAATCTATGTGCAGGTGCTAAAAAGAGCAGCATCGGCATACTTTTCACGTCGTTTGGTAGAAATCCACACGCGCGTTCTGCCAAAGGCACCATTTGCATGCATATCGTGGGGTTTTTGCAGAAAACTGCAGCCGCGTCTACCAAAAGATGCATATGCATGCTTAAAACGCGTTTTGGCAAAAATCCTTGTGCGGGTGCTAAAAAGAGCAGCACTGGCATTTTTTTCACGTCGTTTGGTAGAAATCCACACGGGCGTTCTGCCAAAATCACCATTTGCATGCATATCGTGTGGTTTTGCAGAAAACTGCGTCCGCGTCTACCAAAAACTTGCATATGCATGCTTAAAACGCGTTTTGGCACAAATCTATGTGCAGGTGCTAAAAAGAGCAGCATCGGCATACTTTTCACGTCGTTTGGTAGAAATCCACACGCGCGTTCTGCCAAAAGCACCATTTGCATGCTTATCGTGTGGTTTTGCAGAAAACTGCATCCGCGTCTACCAAAAGTTGCATATGCATGCTTAAAACGCGTTTTGGCACAAATCCATGTGCGGGTGCTAAAAGAGCAGCATTGGTATGCTTTTCACGTCGTTTGGTAGAAATCCACACGCGCGTTCTGCCAAAAGCACCATTTCATGCATATCTTGCGGTTTTGCAGAAAACTGCGTCCGCGTCTACCAAAAAGTGCATGTGCTTGCTTAAAACGCGTTTTGGCACAAATCCATGTGCAGGTGCTAAAAAGAGCAGCATCGGCATACTTTTCACGTCGTTTGGTAGAAATCCACACGCGTGTTCTGCCAAAAGCACCATTTGCAAGCATATCGTGTGGTTTTCCAGAAAACTGCGTCCGCGTCTACCAAAACTTGCATATGCAAGCTTAAAACGCGTTTTGGCACAAATCCATGTGCGGGTTCTAAAAAGAGCAGATTGGCCTGCTTTTCACGTCGTTTGGTAGAAATCCACACGCGCGTTCTGCCAAAAGCACCATTTGCATGCATATCGTGTGGTTTTGAAGAAAACTGCATCCGCGTCTACCAAAAGATGCATAAGCGTGGTTAAAACGCGTTTTGGCACAAATCCATGTGCGGGTTCTAAAAAGAGCAGCATTGGCATGCTTTTCACGTCGTTTGGTAGAAATCCACACGCGCGTTCTGCCAAAAGCACCATTTGCATGCATATCGTGTGGTTTTGCAGAAAACTGCATCCGCGTCTACCAAAAGTTGCATATGCAGGCTTAAAACGCGTTTTGGCACAAATCCATGTGCAGGTGCTAAAAAGAGCGGCATCGGCATACTTTTCACGTCGTTTGGTAGAAATCCACA